>NC_064615.1:1126707355-1127010385 GCF_023898315.1 Schistocerca nitens
TTGCGTCCATATGAAATACTCTGGATTCCCTGCATTGTCCTTCTAAATCGAGATACGTTTCTACGGAAACGATAGGATTTTCTTTAGGGTCCCGAGTATCTCTTTTCCGATGCATTATTCCTCCTTTATTGCATCCCTCGTTCCCTCACATTGACGAATTAACACACAATTTCCGTCCATATGAAATATACTGGATTCCTTGCATTGTCCTTCTAAATCGAGATACGTTTCTACGGAAACGATAGGATTTTCTTTCGGGTTCCGAGTATGTCTTTTCCGATGCATTATTCTTCCTTTACTGCATCCCTCGCTCCCTCACATTGCCGAATTAACACACAATTTGCGTCCATATGAAATACTCTGGGTACCCTGCATTATCTTTCTAAAACGAGATACGTTTCTACGGAAACGACAGGATTTTCTTTTGGGCGCCGAGTATCTCTTTTCCGATGCATTATTCCTCCTTTACTGCATCTATTCCTCCTTTACTGCATCCCTCGCTCCCTCACATTGACGAATTAACACACAGTTTGCGTCCATATGATATACTCCGGATTCCCTGCATTGTCCTTCTATATCGAGATACGTTTCTACGGAAACGATAGGATTTCCTTTGGGGTTCCGAGTATCTCTATTCCGATGCATTATTCATCCTTTACTGCATCCCTCGCTCCCTCACATTGACGAATTAACACACAATTTGCGTCCATATGAAATACTCTGGATTCCCTGCATTGTCCTTCTAAATCGATATACGTTTCTACGGAAACGATAGGATTTTCTTTGGGGTTCCGAGTATCTCTTTTCCGATGCATTATTCCTCCTTTACTGCATCCCTCGCTCCCTCACATTGACGAATTAACACACAATTTGCGTCCATATGAAATACTGTGGATTCCCTGCATTGTCCTTCTAAATCGAGATACGTTTCTACGGAAACAACAGGATTTTCTTTGGGGTTCCGAGTATCTCTTTTCCGATGCATTATTCCTCCTTTACTGCATCCCTCGCTAACTCACATTGACGAATTAACACACAATTTGCGTCGATATGAAATACTCTGGATTCCCTGCATTGTCCTTCTAAATCGAGATACGTTTCTACGGAAACGATAGGAATTTCTTTGGGGTTCCGAGTATCTCTTTTCCGATGCATTATTCCTTCTTTACTGCATCCCTCGTTCCCTCACATTGACGAATTAACATACAATTTGCGTCCATATGAAATACTCTGGATTCCCTGCATTGTCCTTCTGAATCAGGATTCGTTTCTACGGAAACGACAGGATTTTCTTTGGGGTTCCGAGTATCTCTTTTCCGATGCATTATTCCTCCTTTACTGCATTCCTCGCTCCCTCACATTGCCGAATTAACACACAAATTGCGTCCATATGAAATACTCTGGGTTCCCTGCATTATCTTTCTAAATCGAGATACGTTTCTACGGAAACGATAGGATATTCTTTCGGGAGTCGAGTATCCCTTTTCCGATGCATTATTCCTCCTTTAATGCATCCCTCGCTCCCTCACATTGACGAATTAACACACAATTTGCGTCCATATGAAATACTCTGGATTCCCTGCATTGTCCTTCTGAATCAGGATTCGTTTCTACGGAAACGACAGGATTTTCTTTGGGGTTCTGAGTATCTCTTTTCCGATGCATTATTCCTCCTTTACTGCATCCCTCGCTCCCTCACATTGACGAATTAACACACAATTTGCGTCGATATGAAATACTCTGGATTCCCTGCATTGTCCTTTTAAATCGAGATACGTTTCTACGGAAACGAAAGGATTTTCTTTGAGGTTCCGAGTATCTTTTTTCCGATGCATTATTCCTCCTTTACTGCATCCCTCGCTCCCTCACATTGACGAATTAACACACAATTTCCGTCCATATGAAATACTCAGGATTCCCTGCATTGTCCATCTAAATCGAGATACATTTCTACGGAAACGATAGGATTTTCTTTGAGGTTCCGAGTATCTCTTTTCCGATGCATTATTCCTCCTTTACTGCATCCCTCGCTAACTCACATTGACGAATTAACACACAATTTGCGTCCATATGAAATACTCTGGGTTCCCTGCATTATCTTTCTAAAACGAGATACGTTTCTACGGAAACGATAGGATTTTCTTTGGGGTTCCGCGTATCTCATTTCCGATGCATTATTCCTCCTTTACTGCATCCCTCGCTTCCTCACATTGACGAATTAACACACAATTTGCGTCCATATGAAATACTCTGGGTTCCCTGCATTATCTTTCTAAAACGAGATACGTTTCTACGGAAACGATAGGATTTTCTTTTGGGAGTCGAGTATCTCTTTTCCGATGCATTATTCCTCCTTTACTGCATCCCTCGCTTCCTCACATTGACGAATTAACACACAATTTGCGTCCATATGAAATACTCAGGATTCCCAGCATTGTCCTTCTAAATCGAGATACGTTTCTACGGAAACGATAGGATTTTCTTTGGGGTTCCGAGTATCTCTTTTCCGATGCATTATTACTCCTTTACTGTATCCCTCACTCCCTGACATTGACGAATTAACACACAATTTGCGTCCATATGAAATACTCTGGATTCCCTGCATTGTCCTCCTAAATCGAAATACGTTTCTACGGAAACGATAGGATTTTCTTTGGGGTTCCGAGTATCTCTTTTCCGATGCATTATTCCTCCTTTGCTGCATCCCTCGCTCCCTCACATGACGAATTAACACACAATTTGCGTCGATATGAAATACTCAGGATTCCCTGCATTGTCCTTCTAAATCGAGATACGTTTCCACGGAAACGATAGGATTTTCTTTGAGGTTCCGAGTATCTCTTTTCCGATGCATTATTCCTCCTTTACTGCATCCCTCGCTCCCTCACATTGACGAATTAACACACAATTTGCGTCCATATGAAATACTCTGGAATCCCTGCATTGTCCTTCCAAATCGGGATTCGTTTCTACGGAAACGACACGATTTTCTTTGGGGTTCCGAGTATCTCTTTTCCGATGCATTATTCCTCCTTTACTGCATCCCTCGCTCCCTCACATTGACGAATTAACACACAAATTGCGTCCATATGGAATACTCTGGGTTCCCTGCATTATCTTTCTAAATCGAGATACGTCTCTACGGAAACGATAGGATTTTCCTTTGGGAGTCGAGTATCTCTTTTCCGATGCATTATTCATCCTTCACTGCATCCCTCGCTTCCTCACATTGACGAATTAACACACAATTTGCGTCCATATGAAATACTCTGGATTCCCTGCATTGTCCTTCTAAATCGAGATACGTTTCTACGGAAACGATAGGATTTACATTGGGGTTCTGAGTATCTCTTTTCCGATGCATTATTCCTCCTTCACTGCATCCCTCGCTCCCTCACATTGACGAATTAACACACAATTTGCGTCCATATGAAATACTCAGGATTCCCAGCATTGTCCTTCTAAATCGAGATACGTTTCTACGGAAACGATAGGATTTTCTTTGGGGTTCCGAGTATCTCTTTTCCGATGCATTATTCCTCCTTTACTGTATCCCTCGCTCCCTGACATTGCCGAATTAACACACAAATTGCGTCCATATGGAATACTCTGGGTTCCCTGCATTATCTTTCTAAATCGAGATACGTTTCTACGGAAACGATAGGATTTTCCTTTGGGAGTCGAGTATCTCTTTTCCGATGCATTATTCCTCCTTCACTGCATCCCTCGCTTCCTCACATTGACGAATTAACACACAATTTGCGTCCATATGAAATAATCTGGATTCCCTGCATTGTCCTTCTAAATCGAGATACGTTTCTACGGAAACGATAGGATTTTCTTTGGGGTTCCGAGTATCTCTTTTCCGATGCATTATTCCTCCTTCACTGCATCCCTCGCTCCCTCACATTGACGAATTGACACACAATTTGCGTCCATATGATATACTCCGGATTCCCTGCATTGTCCTTCTATATCGAGATATGTTTCTACGGAAACGATAGGATTTTCTTTGGGGTTCCGAGTATCTCTTTTCCGATGCATTATTCATCCTTTACTGCATCCCTCGCTCCCTCACATTGACGAATTAACACACAATTTGCGTCCATATGAAATACTCTGGATTCCCTGCATTGTCCTTCTAAATCGAGATACGTTTCTACGGAAACGATACGATCTTCTTTGGGGTTCCGAGTATCTCTTTTCCGATGCATTATTCCTTCTTTACTGCATCCCTCGCTCCCTCACATTGACGAATTAACACACAATTTGCGTCCATATGAAATACTCTGGATTCCCTGCATTGTCCTTCTAAATCGAGATACGTTTCTACGGAAACGACAGGATTTTCTTTGGTTTTCCGAGTATCTCTTTTCCGATGCATTATTCCTCCTTTACTGCATCCCTCGCTAACTCACATTGACGAATTAACACACAATTTTGCGTCCATATGAAATACTCTGGATTCCCTGCATTGTCCTTCTAAATCGAGATACGTTTCTACGGAAACGATAGGATTTTCTTTGGGGTTCCGAGTATCTCTTTTCCGATGCACTATTCCTCCCTTACTGCATCCCTCGCTCCCTCACATTGACGAATTAACACACAAGTTGCGTCCATATGAAATACTCTGGATTCCCTGCATTGTCCTTCTAAATCGAGATACGTTTCTACGGAAACGATAGGATTTTCTTTGGGGTTCCGAGTATCTCTTTTCCGATGCATTATTCCTCCTTTACTGCATCCCTCGCTTCCTCACATTGACGAATTAACACACAATTTGCGTCCATATGAAATACTCAGGATTCCCAGCATTGTCCTTCTAAATCGAGATACGTTTCTACGGAAACGATAGGATTTTCTTTGGGGTTCCGAGTATCTCTTTTCCGATGCATTATTACTCCTTTACTGTATCCCTCGCTCCCTGACATTGACGAATTAACACACAATTTGCGTCCATATGAAATACTCTGGATTCCCTGCATTGTCCTCCTAAATCGAAATACGTTTCTACGGAAACGATAGGATTTTCTTCGGGGTTCCGAGTATCTCTTTTCCGATGCATTATTCCTCCTTTACTGCATCCCTCGCTCCCTCACATTGACGAATTAACACACAATTTGCGTCCATATGAAATACTCAGGATTCCCTGCATTGTCCTTGTAAATCGAGATACGTTTCTACGGAAACGATAGGATTTTCTTTGAGGTTCCGAGTATCTCTTTTCCGATGCATTATTCCTCCTTTACTGCATCCCTCGCTCCCTCACATTGACGAATTAACACACAATTTGCGTCCATATGAAATACTCAGGATTCCCTGCATTGTCCTTCTAAATCGAGATACGTTTCTACGGAAACTATAGGATTTTCTTTGAGGTTCCAGGTATCTCTTTTCCGATGCATTATTCCTCCTTTACTGCATCCCTCGCTAACTCACATTGACGAATTAACACACAATTTGCGACCATATGAAATACTCTGGATTCCCTGCATTGTCCTTCTAAATCGAGATACGTTTCTACGGAAACGATAGGATTTTCTTTGGGGTTCCGAGTATCTCTTTTCCGATGCATTATTCCTCCTTTACTGTATCCCTCGCTCCCTGACATTGACGAATTAACACACAATTTGCGTCCATATGAAATACTCGGGATTCCCTGCATTGTCCTCCAAAATCGAAATACGTTTCTACGGAAACGATAGGATTTTCTTTGGGGTTCCGAGTATCTCTTTTCCGATGCATTATTCCTCCTTTACTGCATCCCTCGCTCCCTCACATTGACGAATTAACACACAATTTGCGTCCATATGAAATACTCAGGATTCCCTGCATTGTCCTTCTAAATCGAGATACGTTTCTACGGAAACGATAGGATTTTCTTTGAGGTTCCGAGTATCTCTTTTCCGATGCATTATTCCTCCTTTACTGCATCCCTCGCTCCCTCACATTGACGAATTAACACACAATTTGCGTCCATATGAAATACTCAGGATTCCCTGCATTGTCCTTCTAAATCGAGATACGTTTCTATGGAAACTATAGGATTTTCTTTGAGGTTCCAGGTATCTCTTTTCCGATGCATTATTCCTCCTTTGCTGCATCCCTCGCTAACTCACATTGACGAATTAACACACAATTTGCGACCATATGAAATACTCTGGATTCCCTGCATTGTCCTTCTAAATCGAGATACGTTTCTACGGAAACGATAGGATTTTCTTTGGGGTTCCGAGTATCTCTTTTCCGATGCATTACTCCTCCTTCACTGCATCCCTCGCTCCCTCACATTGACGAATTAACACACAATTTGCGTCCATATGAAATACTCTGGATTCCCTGCATTGTCCTTCTAAATCGGGATTCGTTTCTACGGAAACGACAGGATTTTCTTTGGGGTTCCGAGTATCTCTTTTCCGATGCATTATTCCTCCTTTACTGCATCCCTCGCTCCCTCACATTGCCGAATTAACACACAAATTGCGTCCATATGGAATACTCTGGGTTCCCTGCATTATCTTTCTAAAACGTGATACGTTTCTACAGAAACGATAGGATTTTCTTTTGGGAGTCGAGTATCTCTTTTCCGATGCATTATTCCTCCTTTACTGCATCTATTCCTCCTTTACTGCATCCCTCGCTCCCTCACATTGACGAATTAACACACAATTAGCGTCCATATGATATACTCCGGATTCCTTGCATTGTCCTTCTATATCGAGATACGTTTCTACGGAAACGATAGGATTTTCTTTGGGGTTCCGAGTATCTCTTTTCTGATGCATTATTCATCCTTTACTGCATCCCTCGCTCCCTCACATTGACGAATTAACACACAATTTTGCGTCCATATGAAATACTCTGGATTCCCTGCATTGTCCTTCTAAATCGAGATACGTTTCTACGGAAACGATAGGATTTTCTTTGGGGTTCCGAGTATCTCTTTTCCGATAAATTATTCCTCCTTTACTGCATCCCTCGTTCCCTCACATTGACGAATTAACACACAATTTGCGTCCATATGAAATACTCTGGATTCCCTGCATTGTCCTTCTAAATCAGGATTCGTTTCTACGGAAACGATAGGATTTTCTTTGGGGTTCCGAGTATCTCTTTTCCGATGCATTATTCCTCCTTTACTGCATCCCTCGCTCCCTCTCATTGCCGAATTAACACACAAATTGCGTCCATATGAAATACTTTGGGTTCCCTGCATTATCTTTCTAAAACGAGATACGTTTCTACGGAAACTATAGGATTTTCTTTTGGGAGTCGAGTTTCTCTTTTCCGATGCACTATTCCTCCTTTACTGCATCCCTCGCTTCCTCACATTGACGAATTAACACACAAATTGCGTCCAAATGAAATACTCTGGGTTCCCTGCATTACCTTTCTAAATCGAGATACGTTTCTACGGAAACGAAAGGATTTTCTTTTGGGAGTCGAGTATCTCTTTTCCGATGCATTATTCCTCCTTTACTGCATCCCTCGCTCCCTCACATTGACGAAAATACACACAATTTGCGTCCATATGAAATACTCTGGATTCCCTGCATTGTCTTTCTAAATCGAGATACGTTTCTACGGAAACGATAGGATTTTCTTTGGGGTTCCGAGTATCTCTTTTCCGATGCATTATTCCTCCTTTACTGCATCCCTCGCTACCTCACATTGACGAATTAACACACAATTTGCGTCCTTAAGAAATACTCTGGATTCCCTGCATTGTCCTTCTAAATCGAGATACGTTTCTACGGAAACGATAGGATTTTCTTTGGGGTTCCGCGTATCTCTTTTCCGATGCATTATTCCTCCTTTACTGCATCCCTCGCTCCCTCACATTGACGAATTAACACACAATTTGCGTCCATATGAAATACTCTGGATTCCCTGAATTTTCCTTCTAAATCGAGATACGTTTCTACGGAAACGATAGGATTTTCTTTGGGGTTCCGAGTATCTCTTTTCCGATGCATTATTCCTCCTTTACTGCATCCCTCGCTCCCTCACATTGACGAATTAACACACAATTTGCGTCCATATGAAATACTCTGGATTCCCTGCATTGTCCTTCTAAATCGAGATACGTTTCTACGGAAACGATAGGATTTTCTTTGGGGTTCCGAGTATCTCTTTTCCGATGCATTGTTCCTCCTTTACTGCATCCCTCGCTCCCTCTCATTGACGAATTAACACACAATTTGCGTCCATATAAAATACTCTGGATTCCTTGCATTGTCCTTCTAAATCGAGATACGTTTCTACGGAAACGATAGGATTTTCTTTGTGGTTCCGAGTATCTCTTTTCCGATGCATTATTCCTCCTTTACTGCATCCCTCGCTCCCTCACATTGCCGAATTAACACACAGTTTGCGACCATATGAAAGACTCTGCGTTCCCTGCATTATCTTTCTAAAACGAGATACGTTTCTACCGAAACGATAGGATTTTCTTTTGGGAGTCGAGTATCTCTTTTCCGATGCATTATTCCTCTTTACTGCATCCCTCGCTCCCTCACATTGACGAATTAACACACAATTTGCGTCCATATGAAATACTCAGGATTCCCTGCATTGTCCTTCTAAATCGAGATACGTTTCTACGGAAACGATAGGATTTTCTTTGAGGTTCCGAGTATCTCTTTTCCGATGCATTATTCCTCCTTTACTGCATCCCTCGCTCCCTCACATTGACGAATTAACACACAATTTGCGTCCATATGAAATACTCAGGATTCCCTGCATTGTCCTTCTAAATCGAGATACGTTTCTACGGAAACTATAGGATTTTCTTTGAGGTTCCGAGTATCTCTTTTCCGATGCATTATTCCTCCTTTACTGCATCCCTCGCTAACTCACATTGACGAATTAACACACAATTTGCGTCCATATGAAATACTCTGGATTCCCTGCATTGTCCTTCTAAATCGAGATACGTTTCTACGGAAACGATAGGATTTTCTTTGGGGTTCCGAGTATCTCTTTTCCGATGCATTATTCCTCCTTCACTGCATCCCTCGCTCCCTCACATTGACGAATTAACACACAATTTGCGTCCATATGAAATACTCTGGATTCCCTGCATTGTCCTTCTAAATCAGGATTCGTTTCTACGGAAACGATAGGATTTTCTTTGGGGTTCCGAGTATCTCTTTTCCGATGCATTATTCCTCCTTTACTGCATCCCTCGCTCCCTCTCATTGCCGAATTAACACACAAATTGCGTCCATATGAAATACTTTGGGTTCCCTGCATTATCTTTCTAAAACGAGATACGTTTCTACGGAAACTATAGGATTTTCTTTTGGGAGTCGAGTTTCTCTTTTCCGATGCACTATTCCTCCTTTACTGCATCCCTCGCTTCCTCACATTGACGAATTAACACACAAATTGCGTCCAAATGAAATACTCTGGGTTCCCTGCATTACCTTTCTAAATCGAGATACGTTTCTACGGAAACGAAAGGATTTTCTTTTGGGAGTCGAGTATCTCTTTTCCGATGCATTATTCCTCCTTTACTGCATCCCTCGCTCCCTCACATTGACGAAAATACACACAATTTGCGTCCATATGAAATACTCTGGATTCCCTGCATTGTCTTTCTAAATCGAGATACGTTTCTACGGAAACGATAGGATTTTCTTTGGGGTTCCGAGTATCTCTTTTCCGATGCATTATTCCTCCTTTACTGCATCCCTCGCTACCTCACATTGACGAATTAACACACAATTTGCGTCCTTAAGAAATACTCTGGATTCCCTGCATTGTCCTTCTAAATCGAGATACGTTTCTACGGAAACGATAGGATTTTCTTTGGGGTTCCGCGTATCTCTTTTCCGATGCATTATTCCTCCTTTACTGCATCCCTCGCTCCCTCACATTGACGAATTAACACACAATTTGCGTCCATATGAAATACTCTGGATTCCCTGAATTTTCCTTCTAAATCGAGATACGTTTCTACGGAAACGATAGGATTTTCTTTGGGGTTCCGAGTATCTCTTTTCCGATGCATTATTCCTCCTTTACTGCATCCCTCGCTCCCTCACATTGACGAATTAACACACAATTTGCGTCCATATGAAATACTCTGGATTCCCTGCATTGTCCTTCTAAATCGAGATACGTTTCTACGGAAACGATAGGATTTTCTTTGGGGTTCCGAGTATCTCTTTTCCGATGCATTGTTCCTCCTTTACTGCATCCCTCGCTCCCTCTCATTGACGAATTAACACACAATTTGCGTCCATATAAAATACTCTGGATTCCTTGCATTGTCCTTCTAAATCGAGATACGTTTCTACGGAAACGATAGGATTTTCTTTGTGGTTCCGAGTATCTCTTTTCCGATGCATTATTCCTCCTTTACTGCATCCCTCGCTCCCTCACATTGCCGAATTAACACACAGTTTGCGACCATATGAAAGACTCTGCGTTCCCTGCATTATCTTTCTAAAACGAGATACGTTTCTACCGAAACGATAGGATTTTCTTTTGGGAGTCGAGTATCTCTTTTCCGATGCATTATTCCTCTTTACTGCATCCCTCGCTCCCTCACATTGACGAATTAACACACAATTTGCGTCCATATGAAATACTCAGGATTCCCTGCATTGTCCTTCTAAATCGAGATACGTTTCTACGGAAACGATAGGATTTTCTTTGAGGTTCCGAGTATCTCTTTTCCGATGCATTATTCCTCCTTTACTGCATCCCTCGCTCCCTCACATTGACGAATTAACACACAATTTGCGTCCATATGAAATACTCAGGATTCCCTGCATTGTCCTTCTAAATCGAGATACGTTTCTACGGAAACTATAGGATTTTCTTTGAGGTTCCGAGTATCTCTTTTCCGATGCATTATTCCTCCTTTACTGCATCCCTCGCTAACTCACATTGACGAATTAACACACAATTTGCGTCCATATGAAATACTCTGGATTCCCTGCATTGTCCTTCTAAATCGAGATACGTTTCTACGGAAACGATAGGATTTTCTTTGGGGTTCCGAGTATCTCTTTTCCGATGCATTATTCCTCCTTCACTGCATCCCTCGCTCCCTCACATTGACGAATTAACACACAATTTGCGTCCATATGAAACACTCTGGATTCCCTGCATTGTCCTTCTAAATCGGGATTCGTTTCTACGGAAACGACAGGATTTTCTTTGGGGTTCCGAGTATCTCTTTTCCCATGCATTATTCCTCCTTTACTGCATCAATCGCTCCCTCACATTGCCGAATTAACACACAAATTGCGTCCATATGGAATACTCTGGGTTCCCTGCATTATCTTTCTAAATCGAGATACGTTTCTACGGAAACGATAGGATTTTCCTTTGGGAGTCGAGTATCTCTTTTCCGATGCATTATTCCTCCTTTACTGCATTCCTCGCTCCCTCACATTGACGAATTAACACACAATTTGCGTCCATATGAAATACTCTGGATTCCCTGCATTGTCCTTCTAAATCAAGATACGTTTCTACGGAAACGATAGGATTTTCTTTGGGGTTCCGAGTATCTCTTTTCCGATGCATTATTCCTCCTTTACTGCATCCCTCGCTCCCTCACATTGACGAATTAACACACAATTTGCGTCCATATGAAATACTCTGGATTCCCTGCATTGTCCTTCTAAATCAAGATACGTTTCTACGGAAACGGTAGGATTTTCTTTGGGGTTCCGAGTATCTCTTTTCCGATCCATTATTCCTCCTTTACTGCATCCCTCGCTCCCTCACATTGACGAATTAACACACAATTTGCGTCCATATGAAATACTCTGGATTCCCTGCATTGTTCTTCTAAATCGAGATACGTTTCTATGGAAACGATAGGATTTTCTTTGGGGTTCCGCGTATCTCTTTTCCGATGCGTTATTCCTCCTTCACTGCATCCCTCGCTTCCTCACATTGACGAATTAACACACAATTTGCGTCCATATGAAATACTCTGGATTCCCTGCATTGTCCTTCTAAATCGAGATACGTTTCTACGGAAACGATAGGATTTTCTTTGGGGTTCCGAGTATCTCTTTTCCGATGCATTATTCCTCCTTTACTGCATCCCTCGCTCCCTCACATTGACGAATTAACAACAATTTGCGTCCATATGAAATACTCTGGATTCCCTGCATTGTCCTTCTAAATCGAGATACGTTTCTACGGAAACGATAGGATTTTCTTTGGGGTTCCGAGTATCTCTTTTCCGATGCATTATTCCTCCTTTACTGCATCCCTCGCTCCCTCACATTGACGAATTAACACACAATTTGCGTCCATATGAAAGACTCTGGATTCCTTGCATTGTCCTTCTAAATCGAGATATATTTCTACGGAAACGATAGGATTTTCTTTCGGGTTCCGAGTATCTCTTTTCAGATGCATTATTCTTCCTTTACTGCATCCCTCGCTCCCTCACATTGCCGAATTAACACACAATTTGCGTCCATATGAAATACTCTGGGTTCCCTGCATTATCTTTCTAAAACGTGATACGTTTCTACGGAAACGATAGGATTTTCTTTTGGGAGTCGAGTATCTCTTTTCCGATGCATTATTCCTCCTTTACTGCATCTATTCCTCCTTTACTGCATCCCTCGCTCCCTCACATTAACGAATTAACACACAATTTGCGTCCATATTATATACTCCGGATTCCTTGCATTGTCCTTCTATATCGAGATACGTTTCTACGGAAACGATAGGATTATCTTTGGGGTTCCGAGTATCTCTTTTCTGATGCATTATTCATCCTTTACTGCATCCCTCGCTCCCTCACATTGACGAATTAACACACAATTTGCGTCCATATGAAATACTCTGGATTCCCTGCATTGTCCTTCTAAATAGAGATACGTTTCTACGGAAAAGACAGGATTTTCTTTGGGGTTCCGAGTATCTCTTTTCCGATGCATTATTCCTCCTTTACTGCATCCCTCGCTCCCTCACATTGCCGAATTAACACACAGTTTGCGACCATATGAAAGACTCTGCGTTCCCTGCATTATCTTTCTAAAACGAGATACGTTTCTACCGAAACGATAGGATTTTCTTTTGGGAGTCGAGTATCTCTTTTCCGATGCATTATTCCTCTTTACTGCATCCCTCGCTCCCTCACATTGACGAATTAACACACAATTTGCGTCCTTATGAAATACTCAGGATTCCCTGCATTGTCCTTCTAAATCGAGATACGTTTCTACGGAAACGATAGGATTTTCTTTGAGGTTCCGAGTATCTCTTTTCCGATGCATTATTCCTCCTTTACTGCATCCCTCGCTCCCTCACATTGACGAATTAACACACAATTTGCGTCCATATGAAATACTCAGGATTCCCTGCATTGTCCTTCTAAATCGAGATACGTTTCTACGGAAACTATAGGATTTTCTTTGAGGTTCCGAGTATCTCTTTTCCGATGCATTATTCCTCCTTTACTGCATCCCTCGCTAACTCACATTGACGAATTAACACACAATTTGCGTCCATATGAAATACTCTGGATTCCCTGCATTGTCCTTCTAAATCGAGATACGTTTCTACGGAAACTATAGGATTTTCTTTGGGGTTCCGAGTATCTCTTTTCCGATGCATTATTCCTCCTTCACTGCATCCCTCGCTCCCTCACATTGACGAATTAACACACAATTTGCGTCCATATGAAACACTCTGGATTCCCTGCATTGTCCTTCTAAATCGGGATTCGTTTCTACGGAAACGACAGGATTTTCTTTGGGGTTCCGAGTATCTCTTTTCCCATGCATTATTCCTCCTTTACTGCATCAATCGCTCCCTCACATTGCCGAATTAACACACAAATTGCGTCCATATGGAATACTCTGGGTTCCCTGCATTATCTTTCTAAATCGAGATACGTTTCTACGGAAACGATAGGATTTTCCTTTGGGAGTCGAGTATCTCTTTTCCGATGCATTATTCCTCCTTTACTGCATTCCTCGCTCCCTCACATTGACGAATTAACACACAATTTGCGTCCATATGAAATACTCTGGATTCCCTGCATTGTCCTTCTAAATCAAGATACGTTTCTACGGAAACGATAGGATTTTCTTTGGGGTTCCGAGTATCTCTTTTCCGATGCATTATTCCTCCTTTACTGCATCCCTCGCTCCCTCACATTGACGAATTAACACACAATTTGCGTCCATATGAAATACTCTGGATTCCCTGCATTGTCCTTCTAAATCAAGATACGTTTCTACGGAAACGGTAGGATTTTCTTTGGGGTTCCGAGTATCTCTTTTCCGATCCATTATTCCTCCTTTACTGCATCCCTCGCTCCCTCACATTGACGAATTAACACACAATTTGCGTCCATATGAAATACTCTGGATTCCCTGCATTGTTCTTCTAAATCGAGATACGTTTCTATGGAAACGATAGGATTTTCTTTGGGGTTCCGCGTATCTCTTTTCCGATGCGTTATTCCTCCTTCACTGCATCCCTCGCTTCCTCACATTGACGAATTAACACACAATTTGCGTCCATATGAAATACTCTGGATTCCCTGCATTGTCCTTCTAAATCGAGATACGTTTCTACGGAAACGATAGGATTTTCTTTGGGGTTCCGAGTATCTCTTTTCCGATGCATTATTCCTCCTTTACTGCATCCCTCGCTCCCTCACATTGACGAATTAACAACAATTTGCGTCCATATGAAATACTCTGGATTCCCTGCATTGTCCTTCTAAATCGAGATACGTTTCTACGGAAACGATAGGATTTTCTTTGGGGTTCCGAGTATCTCTTTTCCGATGCATTATTCCTCCTTTACTGCATCCCTCGCTCCCTCACATTGACGAATTAACACACAATTTGCGTCCATATGAAAGACTCTGGATTCCTTGCATTGTCCTTCTAAATCGAGATATATTTCTACGGAAACGATAGGATTTTCTTTCGGGTTCCGAGTATCTCTTTTCAGATGCATTATTCTTCCTTTACTGCATCCCTCGCTCCCTCACATTGCCGAATTAACACACAATTTGCGTCCATATGAAATACTCTGGGTTCCCTGCATTATCTTTCTAAAACGTGATACGTTTCTACGGAAACGATAGGATTTTCTTTTGGGAGTCGAGTATCTCTTTTCCGATGCATTATTCCTCCTTTACTGCATCTATTCCTCCTTTACTGCATCCCTCGCTCCCTCACATTAACGAATTAACACACAATTTGCGTCCATATTATATACTCCGGATTCCTTGCATTGTCCTTCTATATCGAGATACGTTTCTACGGAAACGATAGGATTATCTTTGGGGTTCCGAGTATCTCTTTTCTGATGCATTATTCATCCTTTACTGCATCCCTCGCTCCCTCACATTGACGAATTAACACACAATTTGCGTCCATATGAAATACTCTGGATTCCCTGCATTGTCCTTCTAAATAGAGATACGTTTCTACGGAAAAGACAGGATTTTCTTTGGGGTTCCGAGTATCTCTTTTCCGATGCATTATTCCTCCTTTACTGCATCACTCGCTAACTCACATTGCCGAATTAACACACAAATTGCGTCCATATGAAATACTCTGGGTTCCCTGCATTATCTTTCTAAAACGAGATACGTTTCTACGGAAACTATAGGATTTTCTTTTGGGAGTCGAGTATCTCTTTTCCGATGCATTATTCCTCCTTTACTGCATCCCTCGCTTCCTCACATTGCCGAATTAAAACACAAATTGCGTCCATATGAAATACTCTGAGTTCCCTGCATAATCTTTCTAAATCGAGATACGTTTCTACGGAAACGATAGGATTTTCTTTTGGGAGTCGAGTATCTCTTTTCCGATGCATTATTCCTCCTTTACTGCATCCCTCGCTCCCTCACATTGACGGATTAACACACAATTTGCGTCCATATGAAATACTCTGGATTCCCTGCATTGTCCTTCTAAATCGAGATACGTTTCTACGGAAACGATAGGATTTTCTATGGGGTTCCGAGTATCTCTTTTCCGATGCATTATTCCTCCTTTACTGCATCCCTCGCTCCCTCACATTGCCGAATTAACACACAATTTGCGACCATAGGATTTTCTTTTGGGAGTCGAGTATCTCTTTTCCGATGCATTATTCCTCCTTCACTGCATCCCTCGCTCCCTCACATTGACGAATTAACACACAATTTGCGTCCATATGATATACTCTGGATTCCCTGCATTGTCCTTCTAAATCGAGATACGTTTCTACGGAAACGATAGGATTTTCTTTGGGGTTCCGAGTATCTCTTTTCCGGTGCATTATTCCTCCTTTACTGCATCCCTCGCTCCCTCACATTGACGAATTAACACACAATTTGCGTCCATATGAAATACTCTGGATTCCCTACATTGTCCATCTAAATCGAGATACGTTTCTACGGAAACGATAGGATTTTCTTTGGGGTTCCAAGTATCTCTTTTACGATACATTATTCCTACTTTACTGCATCCCTCGCTCCCTCACATTGACCAATTAACACACAATTTGCGTCCATATGAAATACTCTGGATTCCCTGCATTGTCCTTCTAAATCGAGATACGTTTCTATGGAAACGATAGGATTTTCTTTGGGGTTCCGCGTATCTCTTTTCCGATGCGTTATTCCTCCTTCACTGCATCCCTCGCTTCCTCACATTGACGAATTAACACACAATTTGCGTCCATATGAAATACTCTGGATTCCCTGCATTGTCCTTCTAAATCGAGGTACGTTTCTACGGAAACGATAGGATTTTCTTTGGGGTTCCGAGTATCTCTTTTCCGATGCATTATTCCTCCTTTACTGCATCCCTCGCTCCCTCACATTGACGAATTAACAACAATTTGCGTCCATATGAAATACTCTGGATTCCCTGCATTGTCCTTCTAAATCGAGATACGTTTCTACGGAAACGATAGGATTTTCTTTGGGGTTCCGAGTATCTCTTTTCCGATGCATTATTCCTCCTTTACTGCATCCCTCGCTCCCTCACATTGACGAATTAACACACAATTTGCGTCCATATGAAAGACTCTGGATTCCTTGCATTGTCCTTCTAAATCGAGATATATTTCTACGGAAACGATAGGATTTTCTTTCGGGTTCCGAGTATCTCTTTTCAGATGCATTATTCTTCCTTTACTGCATCCCTCGCTCCCTCACATTGCCGAATTAACACACAATTTGCGTCCATATGAAATACTCTGGGTTCCCTGCATTAACTTTCTAAAACGTGATACGTTTCTACGGAAACGATAGGATTTTCTTTTGGGAGTCGAGTATCTCTTTTCCGATGCATTATTCCTCCTTTACTGCATCTATTCCTCCTTTACTGCATCCCTCGCTCCCTCACATTGACGAATTAACACACAATTTGCGTCCATATGATATACTCCGGATTCCTTGCATTGTCCTTCTATATCGAGATACGTTTCTACGGAAACGATAGGATTATCTTTGGGGTTCCGAGTATCTCTTTTCTGATGCATTATTCATCCTTTACTGCATCCCTCGCTCCCTCACATTGACGAATTAACACACAATTTGCGTCCATATGAAATACTCTGGATTCCCTGCATTGTCCTTCTAAATAGAGATACGTTTCTACGGAAAAGACAGGATTTTCTTTGGGGTTCCGAGTATCTCTTTTCCGATGCATTATTCCTCCTTTACTGCATCACTCGCTAACTCACATTGACGAATTAACACACAATTTTGCGTCCATATGAAATACTCTGGATTCCCTGCATTGTCCTTCTAAATCGAGTAACGTTTCTACGGAAACGATAGGAATTTCTTTGGGGTTCCGAGTATCTCTTTTCCGATGAATTATTCCTCCTTTAC
Organism: Schistocerca nitens; assembly: GCF_023898315.1. NCBI lineage: Eukaryota > Metazoa > Arthropoda > Insecta > Orthoptera > Acrididae > Schistocerca > Schistocerca nitens. The sequence continues at coordinate 1,126,725,198 of NC_064615.1, forward strand.
TGCATCCCTCGTTCCCTCACATTGACGAATTAACACACAATTTGCGTCCATATGAAATACTCTGGATTCCCTGCATTGTCCTTCTAAATCGGGATTCGTTTCTACGGAAACGATAGGATTTTCTTTGGGGTTCCGAGTATCTCTTTTCCGATGCATTATTCCTCCTTTACTGCATCCCTCGCTCCCTCACATTGCCGAATTAACACACAAATTGCGTCCATATGAAATACTCTGGGTTCCCTGCATTATCTTTCTAAAACGAGATACGTTTCTACGGAAACTATAGGATTTTCTTTTGGGAGTCGAGTATCTCTTTTCCGATGCATTATTCCTCCTTTACTGCATCCCTCGCTTCCTCACATTGCCGAATTAAAACACAAATTGCGTCCATATGAAATACTCTGAGTTCCCTGCATTATCTTTCTAAATCGAGATACGTTTCTACGGAAACGATAGGATTTTCTTTTGGGAGTCGAGTATCTCTTTTCCGATGCATTATTCCTCCTTTACTGCATCCCTCGCTCCCTCACATTGACGGATTAACACACAATTTGCGTCCATATGAAATACTCTGGATTCCCTGCATTGTCCTTCTAAATCGAGATACGTTTCTACGGAAACGATAGGATTTTCTTTGGGGTTCCGAGTATCTCTTTTCCGATGCATTATTCCTCCTTTACTGCATCCCTCGCTCCCTCACATTGCCGAATTAACACACAATTTGCGACCATAGGATTTTCTTTTGGGAGTCGAGTATCTCTTTTCCGATGCATTATTCCTCCTTCACTGCATCCCTCGCTCCCTCACATTGACGAATTAACAGACAATTTGCGTCCATATGATATACTCTGGATTCCCTGCATTGTCCTTCTAAATCGAGATACGTTTCTACGGAAACGATAGGATTTTCTTTGTGGTTCCGAGTATCTCTTTTCCGATGCATTATTCCTCCTTTACTGCATCCCTCGCTCCCTCACATTGCCGAATTAACACACAATTTGCGTCCATATGAAATACTCTGGATTCCCTGCATTGTCCTTCTAAATCGAGATACGTTTCTACGGAAACGATAGGATTTTCTTTGGGGTTCCGAGTATCTCTTTTCCGATGCATTGTTCCTCCTTTACTGCATCCCTCGCTCCCTCTCATTGACGAATTAACACACAATTTGCGTCCATATAAAATACTCTGGATTCCTTGCATTGTCCTTCTAAATCGAGATACGTTTGTACGGAAACGATAGGATTTTCTTTGTGGTTCCGAGTATCTCTTTTCCGATGCATTATTCCTCCTTTACTGCATCCCTCGCTCCCTCACATTGCCGAATTAACACACAGTTTGCGACCATATGAAATACTCTGCGTTCCCTGCATTATCTTTCTAAAACGAGATACGTTTCTACCGAAACGATAGGATTTTCTTTTGGGAGTCGAGTATCTCTTTTCCGATGCATTATTCCTCCTTTACTGCATCCCTCGCTCCCTCACATTGACGAATTAACACACAATTTGCGTCCATATGATTTACTCTGGATTCCCTGCATTGTCCTTCTAAATCGAGATACGTTTCTACGGAAACGATAGGATTTTCTTTGGGCTTCCGAGTATCTCTTTTCCGGTGCATTATTCCTCCTTTACTGCATCCCTCGCTCCCTCACATTGACGAATTAACACACAATTTGCGTCCATCTGAAATACTCTGGATTCCTTGCATTGTCCTTCTAAATCGAGATACGTTTCTACGGAAACGATAGGATTTTCTTTGGGGTTCCGAGTATCTCTTTTCCTATGCATTATTCCTCCTTTACTGCATCCCTCGCTCCCTCACATTGACGAATTAACACACAATTTGCGTCCATATGATATACTCTGGATTCCCTGCATTGTCCTTCTAAATCGAGATACGTTTCTACGGAAACGATAGGATTTTCTTTGGGCTTCCGAGTATCTCTTTTCCGGTGCATTATTCCTCCTTTACTGCATCCCTCGCTCCCTCACATTGACGAATTAACACACAATTTGCGTCCATATTAAATACTCAGGATTCCCTGCATTGTCCTTCTAAATCGAGATACGTTTCTAGGTAAACGATAGGATTTTCTTTGAGGTTCCTAGTATCTCTTTTCCGATGCATTATTCCTCCTTTTCTGCATCCCTCGCTCCCTCACATTGACGAATTAACACACAATTTGTTTCCGTATGAAATACTCAGGATTCCCTGCATTGTCCTTCTAAATCGAGATACTTTTCTACGGAAACTAAAGGATTTTCTTTGAGGTTCCGAGTATCTCTTTTCCGATGCATTATTCCTCCTTTACTGCATCCCTCGCTAACTCACATTGACGAATTAACACACAATTTGCGTCCATATGAAATACTCTGGATTCCCTGCATTGTCCTTCTAAATCGAGATACGTTTCTACGGAAACGATAGGATTTTCTTTGGGGTTCCGAGTATATCTTTTCCGATGCATTATTCCTCCTTCACTGCATCCCTCGCTCCCTCACATTGACGAATTAACACACAATTTGCGTCCATATGAAATACTCTGGATTCCCTGCATTGTCCTTCTAAATCGGGATTCGTTTCTACGGAAACGACAGGATTTTCTTTGGGGTTCCGAGTATCTCTTTTCCCATGCATTATTCCTCCTTTACTGCATCCCTCGCTCCCTCACATTGCCGAATTAACACACAAATTGCGTCCATATGGAATACTCTGGGTTCCCTGCATTATCTTTCTAAATCGAGATATGTTTCTACGGAAACGATAGGATTTTCCTTTGGGAGTCGAGTATCTCTTTTCCGATGCATTATTCCTCTTTTACTGCATTCCTCGCTCCCTCACATTGACGAATTAACACACAATTTGCGTCCATATGAAATACTCTGGATTCCCTGCATTGTCCTTCTAAATCAAGATACGTTTCTGCGGAAACGATAGGATTTTCTTTGGGGTTCCGAGTATCTCTTTTCCGATGCATTATTCCTCCTTTACTGCATCCCTCGCTCCCTCACATTGACGAATTAACACACAATTTGCGTCCATATGAAATACTCTGGATTCCCTGCATTGTCCTTCTAAATCAAGATACGTTTCTACGGAAACGGTAGGATTTTCTTTGGGGTTCCGAGTATCTCTTTTCCGATCCATTATTCCTCCTTTACTGCATCCCTCGCTCCCTCACATTGACGAATTAACACACAATTAGCGTCCATATGAAATACTCTGGATTCCCTGCATTGTTCTTCTAAATCGAGATACGTTTCTATGGAAACGATAGGATTTTCTTTGGGGTTCCGCGTATCTCTTTTCCGATGCGTTATTCCTCCTTCACTGCATCCCTCGCTTCCTCACATTGACGAATTAACACACAATTTGCGTCCATATGAAATACTCTGGATTCCCTGCATTGTCCTTCTAAATCGAGATACGTTTCTACGGAAACGATAGGATTTTCTTTGGGGTTCCGAGTATCTCTTTTCCGATGCATTATTCCTCCTTTACTGCATCCCTCGCTCCCTCACATTGACGAATTAACAACAATTTGCGTCCATATGAAATACTCTGGATTCCCTGCATTGTCCTTCTAAATCGAGATACGTTTCTACGGAAACGATAGGATTTTCTTTGGGGTTCCGAGTATCTCTTTTCCGATGCATTATTCCTCCTTTACTGCATCCCTCGCTCCCTCACATTGACGAATTAACACACAATTTGCGTCCATATGAAAGACTCTGGATTCCTTGCATTGTCCTTCTAAATCGAGATATATTTCTACGGAAACGATAGGATTTTCTTTCGGGTTCCGAGTATCTCTTTTCAGATGCATTATTCTTCCTTTACTGCATCCCTCGCTCCCTCACATTGCCGAATTAACACACAATTTGCGTCCATATGAAATACTCTGTGTTCCCTGCATTATCTTTCTAAAACGTGATACGTTTCTACGGAAACGATAGGATTTTCTTTTGGGAGTCGAGTATCTCTTTTCCGATGCATTATTCCTCCTTTACTGCATCTATTCCTCCTTTACTGCATCCCTCGCTCCCTCACATTGACGAATTATCACACAATTTGCGTCCATATTATATACTCCGGATTCCTTGCATTGTCCTTCTATATCGAGATACGTTTCTACGGAAACGATAGGATTATCTTTGGGGTTCCGAGTATCTCTTTTCTGATGCATTATTCATCCTTTACTGCATCCCTCGCTCCCTCACATTGACGAATTAACACACAATTTGCGTCCATATGAAATACTCTGGATTCCCTGCATTGTCCTTCTAAATAGAGATACGTTTCTACGGAAAAGACAGGATTTTCTTTGGGGTTCCGAGTATCTCTTTTCCGATGCATTATTCCTCCTTTACTGCATCACTCGCTAACTCACATTGACGAATTAACACACAATTTTGCGTCCATATGAAATACTCTGGATTCCCTGCATTGTCCTTCTAAATCGAGTAACGTTTCTACGGAAACGATAGGATTTTCTTTGGGGTTCCGAGTATCTCTTTTCCGATGAATTATTCCTCCTTTACTGCATCCCTCGTTCCCTCACATTGACGAATTAACACACAATTTGCGTCCATATGAAATACACTGGATTCCCTGCATTGTCCTTCTAAATCGGGATTCGTTTCTACGGAAACGATAGGATTTTCTTTGGGGTTCCGAGTATCTCTTTTCCGATGCATTATTCCTCCTTTACTGCATCCCTCGCTCCCTCACATTGCCGAATTAACACACAAATTGCGTCCATATGAAATACTCTGGGTTCCCTGCATTATCTTTCTAAAACGAGATACGTTTCTACGGAAACTATAGGATTTTCTTTTGGGAGTCGAGTATCTCTTTTCCGATGCATTATTCCTCCTTTACTGCATCCCTCGCTTCCTCACATTGCCGAATTAAAACACAAATTGCGTCCATATGAAATACTCTGAGTTCCCTGCATTATCTTTCTAAATCGAGATACGTTTCTACGGAAACGATAGGATTTTCTTTTGGGAGTCGAGTATCTCTTTTCCGATGCATTATTCCTCCTTTACTGCATCCCTCGCTCCCTCACATTGACGGATTAACACACAATTTGCGTCCATATGAAATACTCTGGATTCCCTGCATTGTCCTTCTAAATCGAGATACGTTTCTACGGAAACGATAGGATTTGCTTTGGGGTTCCGAGTATCTCTTTTCCGATGCATTATTCCTCCTTTACTGCATCCCTCGCTCCCTCACATTGCCGAATTAACACACAATTTGCGACCATAGGATTTTCTTTTGGGAGTCGAGTATCTCTTTTCCGATGCATTATTCCTCCTTCACTGCATCCCTCGCTCCCTCACATTGACGAATTAACACACAATTTGCGTCCATATGATATACTCTGGATTCCCTGCATTGTCCTTCTAAATCGAGATACGTTTCTACGGAAACGATAGGATTTTCTTTGGGGTTCCGAGAATCTCTTTTCCGGTGCATTATTCCTCCTTTACTGCATCCCTCGCTCCCTCACATTGACGAATTAACACACAATTTGCGTCCATATGAAATACTCTGGATTCCCTACATTGTCCATCTAAATCGAGATACGTTTCTACGGAAACGATAGGATTTTCTTTGGGGTTCCATGTATCTCTTTTACGATACATTATTCCTCCTTTACTGCATCCCTCGCTCCCTCACATTGACCAATTAACACACAATTTGCGTCCATATGAAATACTCTGGATTCCCTGCATTGTCCTTCTAAATCGAGATACGTTTCTATGGAAACGATAGGATTTTCTTTGGGGTTCCGCGTATCTCTTTTCCGATGCGTTATTCCTCCTTCACTGCATCCCTCGCTTCCTCACATTGACGAATTAGCACACAATTTGCGTCCATATGAAATACTCTGGATTCCCTGCATTGTCCTTCTAAATCGAGATACGTTTCTACGGAAACGATAGGATTTTCTTTGGGGTTCCGAGTATCTCTTTTCCGATGCATTATTCCTCCTTTACTGCATCCCTCGCTCCCTCACATTGACGAATTAACAACAATTTGCGTCCATATGAAATACTCTGGATTCCCTGCATTGTCCTTCTAAATCGAGATACGTTTCTACGGAAACGATTGGATTTTCTTTGGGGTTCCGAGTATCTCTTTTCCGATGCATTATTCCTCCTTTACTGCATCCCTCGCTCCCTCACATTGACGAATTAACACACAATTTGCGTCCATATGAAAGACTCTGGATTCCTTACATTGTCCTTCTAAATCGAGATATATTTCTACGGAAACGATAGGATTTTCTTTCGGGTTCCGAGTATCTCTTTTCAGATGCATTATTCTTCCTTTACTGCATCCCTCGCTCCCTCACATTGCCGAATTAACACACAATTTGCGTCCATATGAAATACTCTGGGTTCCCTGCATTATCTTTCTAAAACGTGATACGTTTCTACGGAAACGATAGGATTTTCTTTTGGGAGTCGAGTATCTCTTTTCCGATGCATTATTCCTCCTTTACTGCATCTATTCCTCCTTTACTGCATCCCTCGCTCCCTCACATTGACGAATTAACACACAATTTGCGTCCATATGATATACTCCGGATTCCTTGCATTGTCCTTCTATATCGAGATACGTTTCTACGGAAACGATAGGATTATCTTTGGGGTTCCGAGTATCTCTTTTCTGATGCATTATTCATCCTTTACTGCATCCCTCGCTCCCTCACATTGACGAATTAACACACAATTTGCGTCCATATGAAATACTCTGGATTCCCTGCATTGTCCTTCTAAATAGAGATACGTTTCTACGGAAAAGACAGGATTTTCTTTGGGGTTCCGAGTATCTCTTTTCCGATGCATTATTCCTCCTTTACTGCATCACTCGCTAACTCACATTGACGAATTAACACACAATTTTGCGTCCATATGAAATACTCTGGATTCCCTGCATTGTCCTTCTAAATCGAGTAACGTTTCTACGGAAACGATAGGATTTTCTTTGGGGTTCCGAGTATCTCTTTTCCGATGAATTATTCCTCCTTTACTGCATCCCTCGTTCCCTCACATTGACGAATTAACACACAATTTGCATCCATATGAAATACTCTGGATTCCCTGCATTGCCCTTCTAAATCGGGATTCGTTTCTACGGAAACGATAGGATTTTCTTTGGGGTTCCGAGTATCTCTTTTCCGATGCATTATTCCTCCTTTACTGCATCCCTCGCTCCCTCACATTGCCGAATTAACACACAAATTGCGTCCATATGAAATACTCTGGGTTCCCTGCATTATCTTTCTAAAACGAGATACGTTTCTACGGAAACTATAGGATTTTCTTTTGGGAGTCGAGTATCTCTTTTCCGATGCATTATTCCTCCTTTACTGCATCCCTCGCTTCCTCACATTGCCGAATTAAAACACAAATTGCGTCCATATGAAATACTCTGAGTTCCCTGCATTATCTTTCTAAATCGAGATACGTTTCTACGGAAACGATAGGATTTTCTTTTGGGAGTCGAGTATCTCTTTTCCGATGCATTATTCCTCCTTTACTGCATCCCTCGCTCCCTCACATTGACGGATTAACACACAATTTGCGTCCATATGAAATACTCTGGATTCCCTGCATTGTCCTTCTAAATCGAGATACGTTTCTACGGAAACGATAGGATTTTCTTTGGGGTTCCGAGTATCTCTTTTCCGATGCATTATTCCTCCTTTACTGCATCCCTCGCTCCCTCACATTGCCGAATTAACACACAATTTGCGACCATAGGATTTTCTTTTGGGAGTCGAGTATCTCTTTTCCGATGCATTATTCCTCCTTCACTGCATCCCTCGCTCCCTCACATTGACGAATTAACACACAATTTGCGTCCATATGAAATACTCTGGATTCCCTGCATTGTCCTTCTAAAACGAGATACGTTTCTACGGAAACTATAGGATTTTCTTTTGGGAGTCGAGTATCTCTTTTCCGATGCATTATTCCTCCTTTACTGCATCCCTCGCTTCCTCACATTGCCGAATTAAAACAAAAATTGCGTCCATATGAAATACTCTGAGTTCCCTGCATTATCTTTCTAAATCGAGATACGTTTCTACGGAAACGATAGGATTTTCTTTTGGGAGTCGAGTATCTCTTTTCCGATGCATTATTCCTCCTTTACTGCATCCCTCGCTCCCTCACATTGACGGATTAACACACAATTTGCGTCCATATGAAATACTCTGGATTCCCTGCATTGTCCTTCTAAATCGAGATACGTTTCTACGGAAACGATAGGATTTTCTTTGGGGTTCCGAGTATCTCTTTTCCGATGCATTATTCCTCCTTAACTGCATCCCTCGCTCCCTCACATTGCCGAACTAACACACAATTTGCAACCATAGGATTTTCTTTTGGGAGTCGAGTATCTCTTTTCCGATGCATTATTCCTCCTTCACTGCATCCCTCGCTCCCTCACATTGACGAATTAACACACAATTTGCGTCCATATGATATACTCTGGATTCCCTGCATTGTCCTTCTAAATCGAGATACGTTTCTACGGAAACGATAGGATTTTCTTTGGGGTTCCGAGTATCTCTTTTCCGGTGCATTATTCCTCCTTTACTGCATCCCTCGCTCCCTCACATTGACGAATTAACACACAATTTGCGTCCATATGAAATACTCTGGATTCCCTACATTGTCCATCTAAATCGAGATACGTTTCTACGGAAACGATAGGATTTTCTTTGGGGTTCCAAGTATCTCTTTTACGATACATTATTCCTCCTTTACTGCATCCCTCGCTCCCTCACATTGACCAATTAACACACAATTTGCGTCCATATGAAATACTCTGGATTCCCTGCATTGTCCTTCTAAATCGAGATACGTTTCTATGGAAACGATAGGATTTTCTTTGGGGTTCCGCGTATCTCTTTTCCGATGCGTTAATCCTCCTTCACTGCATCCCTCGCTTCCTCACATTGACGAATTAACACACAATTTGCGTCCATATGAAATACTCTGGATTCCCTGCATTGTCCTTCTAAATCGAGATACGTTTCTACGGAAACGATAGGATTTTCTTTGGGGTTCCGAGTATCTCTTTTCCGATGCATTATTCCTCCTTTACTGCATCCCTCGCTCCCTCACATTGACGAATTAACAACAATTTGCGTCCATATGAAATACTCTGGATTCCCTGCATTGTCCTTCTAAATCGAGATACGTTTCTACGGAAACGATAGGATTTTCTTTGGGGTTCCGAGTATCTCTTTTCCTATGCATTATTCCTCCTTTACTGCATCCCTCGCTCCCTCACATTGACGAATTAACACACAATTTGCGTCCATATGAAAGACTCTGGATTCCTTGCATTGTCCTTCTAAATCGAGATATATTTCTACGGAAACGATAGGATTTTCTTTCGGGTTCCGAGTATCTCTTTTCAGATGCATTATTCTTCCTTTACTGCATCCCTCGCTCCCTCACATTGCCGAATTAACACACAATTTGCGTCCATATGAAATACTCTGGGTTCCCTGCATTATCTTTCTAAAACGTGATACGTTTCTACGGAAACGATAGGATTTTCTTTTGGGAGTCGAGTATCTCTTTTCCGATGCATTATTCCTCCTTTACTGCATCTATTCCTCCTTTACTGCATCCCTCGCTCCCTCACATTGACGAATTAACACACAATTTGCGTCCATATGATATACTCCGGATTCCTTGCATTGTCCTTCTATATCGAGATACGTTTCTACGGAAACGATAGGATTTTCTTTGGGGTTCCGAGTATCTCTTTTCTGATGCATTATTCATCCTTTACTGCATCCCTCGCTCCCTCACATTGACGAATTAACACACAATTTGCGTCCATATGAAATACTCTGGATTCCCTGCATTGTCCTTCTAAATAGAGATACGTCTCTACGGAAAAGACAAGATTTTCTTTGGGGTTCCGAGTATCTCTTTTCCGATGCATTATTCCTCCTTTACTGCATCACTCGCTAACTCACATTGACGAATTAACACACAATTTTGCGTCCATATGAAATACTCTGGATTCCCTGCATTGTCCTTCTAAATCGAGTAACGTTTCTACGGAAACGATAGGATTTTCTTTGGGGTTCCGAGTATCTCTTTTCCGATGAATTATTCCTCCTTTACTGCATCCCTCGTTCCCTCACATTGACGAATTAACACACAATTTGCGTCCATATGAAATACTCTGGATTCCCTGCATTGTCCTTCTAAATCGGGATTCGTTTCTACGGAAACGATAGGATTTTCTTTGGGGTTCCGAGTATCCCTTTTCCGATGCATTATTCCTCCTTTACTGCATCCCTCGCTCCCTCACATTGCCGAATTAACACACAAATTGCGTCCATATGAAATACTCTGAGTTCCCTGCATTATCTTTCTAAATCGAGATACGTTTCTACGGAAACGATAGGATTTTCTTTTGGGAGACGAGTATCTCTTTTCCGATGCATTATTCCTCCTTTACTGCATCCCTCGCTCCCTCACATTGACGGATTAACACACAATTTGCGTCCATATGAAATACTCTGGATTCCCTGCATTGTCCTTCTAAATCGAGATACGTTTCTACGGAAACGATAGGATTTTCTTTGGGGTTCCGAGTATCTCTTTTCCGATGCATTATTCCTCCTTTACTGCATCCCTCGCTACCTCACATTGACGAATTAACACACAATTTGCGTCCATAAGAAATACTCTGGATTCCCTGCATTGTCCTTCTGAATCGAGATACGTTTCTACGGAAACGATAGGATTTTCTTTGGGGTTCCGCGTATCTCTTTTCCGATGCATTATTCCTCCTTTACTGCATTCCTCGCTCCCTCACATTGACGAATTAACACACAATTTGCGTCCATATGAAATACTCTGGATTCCCTGCATTTTCCTTCTAAATCGAGATACGTTTCTACGGAAACGATAGGATTTTCTTTGGGTTTCCGAGTATCTCTTTTCCGATGCATTATTCCTCCTTTACTGCATCCCTCGCTCCCTCACATTGACGAATTAACACACAATTTGCGTCCATATGAAATACTCTGGATTCCCTGCATTGTCCTTCTAAATCGAGATACGTTTCTACGGAAACGATAGGATTTTCTTTGGGGTTCCGAGTATCTCTTTTCCGATGCATTGTTCCTCCTTTACTGCATCCCTCGCTCCCTCTCATTGACGAATTAACATACAATTTGCGTCCATATGAAATACTCTGGATTCCCTGCATTGTCCTTCTAAATCGAGATACGTTTCTACGGAAACGATAGGATTTTCTTTGTGGTTCCGAGTATCTCTTTTCCGATGCATTATTCCTCCTTTACTGCATCCCTCGCTCCCTCACATTGCCGAATTAACACACAATTTGCGACCATAGGATTTTCTTTTGGGAGTCGAGTATGTCTTTTCCGATGCATTATTCCTCCTTCACTGCATCCCTCGCTCCCTCACATTGACGAATTAACACACAATTTGCGTCCATATGATATACTCTGGATTCCCTGCATTGTCCTTCTAAATCGAGATACGTTTCTACGGAAACGATAGGATTTTCTTTGGGGTTCCGAGTATCTCTTTTCCGGTGCATTATTCCTCCTTTACTGCATCCCTCGCTCCCTCACATTGACGAATTAACACACAATTTGCGTCCATATGAAATACTTTGGATTCCCTACATTGTCCATCTAAATCGAGATACGTTTCTACGGAAACGATAGGATTTTCTTTGGGGTTCCAAGTATCTCTTTTACGATACGTTATTCCTCCTTTACTGCATCCCTCGCTCCCTCACATTGACCAATTAACACACAATTTGCGTCCATATGAAATACTCTGGATTCCCTGCATTGTCCTTCTAAATCGAGATATGTTTCTACGGAAACGATAGGATTTTCTTTGGGGTTCCGAATATCTCTTTTCTGATGCATTATTCCTCCTTTACTGCATCCCTCGCTCCCTCACATTGACGAATTAACACACAATTTGTGTCCATATGAAATACTGAGGATTCCCTGCATTGTCCTTCTAAATCGAGATACGTTTCTACGGAAACGACAGGATTTTCTTTGGTTTTCCGAGTATCTCTTTTCCGATGCATTATTCCTCCTTTACTGCATCCCGCGCTAACTCACATTGACGAATTAACACACAATTTTGCGTCCATATGAAATACTCTGGATTCCATGCATTGTCCTTCTAAATCGAGATACGTTTCTACGGAAACGATAGGATTTTCTTTGGGGTTCAGAGTATCTCTTTTCCGATGCATTATTCCTCCTTTACTGCATCCCTCGCTCCCTCACATTGACGAATTAACACACAATTTGCGTCCATATGAAATACTCTGGATTCCCTGCATTGTCCTTCTAAATCGAGATACGTTTCTACGGAAACGGTAGGATTTTCCTTGGGGTCTCGAGTATCTCTTTTCCGATGCATTATTCCTCCTTTACTGCATTCCTCGCTCCCTTACATTGACAAATTAACACACAATTTGCGTCCATATGAAATACTCTGGGTTCCCTGCATTATCTTTCTAAAACGAGATACGTTTCTACGGAAACGATAGAATTTTCTGTTGGGAGTCGAGTATCTCTTTTCCGATGCATTATTCCTCCTTTACTGCATCCCTCGCTCCCTCACATTGACGAATTAACACACAATTTGCGTCCATATGGAATACTCTGGATTCCCCGCATTGTCCTTCTAAATCGAGATACGTTTCTACGGAAACGATAGGATTTTCTTTGGGGTTCCGTGTATCTCTTTTCCGATGCATTATTCCCCCTTTACTGCATCCCTCGCTCCCTCACATTGACGAATTAACACACAATTTGCGTCCATATGAAATACTCTGGATTCCCTGCATTGTCCTTTTAAATCGAGATACGTTTCTACGGAAACGATAGGATTTTCTTTTGGGAGTCGAGTATCTCCTTTCCGATGCATTATTCCTCCTTTACTGCATCCCTCGCTCCCTCACATTCACCAATTAACACACAATTTGCGTCTATATGAAATACTCTGGATTCCCTGCATTGTCCTTCTAAATCGAGATACGTTTCTACGGAAACGATAGGATTTTCTTTGGGGTTCCGAGTATCTCTTTTCCGATGCATTATTCCTCCTTTACTGCATCCCTCGCTACCTCACATTGACGAATTAACACACAATTTGCGTCCATAAGAAATACTCTGGATTCCCTGCATTGTCCTTCTGAATCGAGATACGTTTCTACGGAAACGATAGGATTTTCTTTGGGGTTCCGCGTATCTCTTTTCCGATGCATTATTCCTCCTTTACTGCATTCCTCGCTCCCTCACATTGACGAATTAACACACAATTTGCGTCCATATGAAATACTCTGGATTCCCTGCATTTTCCTTCTAAATCGAGATACGTTTCTACGGAAACGATAGGATTTTCTTTGGGTTTCCGAGTATCTCTTTTCCGATGCATTATTCCTCCTTTACTGCATCCCTCGCTCCCTCACATTGACGAATTAACACACAATTTGCGTCCATATGAAATACTCTGGATTCCCTGCATTGTCCTTCTAAATCGAGATACGTTTCTACGGAAACGATAGGATTTTCTTTGGGGTTCCGAGTATCTCTTTTCCGATGCATTGTTCCTCCTTTACTGCATCCCTCGCTCCCTCTCATTGACGAATTAACATACAATTTGCGTCCATATGAAATACTCTGGATTCCCTGCATTGTCCTTCTAAATCGAGATACGTTTCTACGGAAACGATAGGATTTTCTTTGTGGTTCCGAGTATCTCTTTTCCGATGCATTATTCCTCCTTTACTGCATCCCTCGCTCCCTCACATTGCCGAATTAACACACAATTTGCGACCATAGGATTTTCTTTTGGGAGTCGAGTATGTCTTTTCCGATGCATTATTCCTCCTTCACTGCATCCCTCGCTCCCTCACATTGACGAATTAACACACAATTTGCGTCCATATGATATACTCTGGATTCCCTGCATTGTCCTTCTAAATCGAGATACGTTTCTACGGAAACGATAGGATTTTCTTTGGGGTTCCGAGTATCTCTTTTCCGGTGCATTATTCCTCCTTTACTGCATCCCTCGCTCCCTCACATTGACGAAGTAACACACAATTTGCGTCCATATGAAATACTTTGGATTCCCTACATTGTCCATCTAAATCGAGATACGTTTCTACGGAAACGATAGGATTTTCTTTGGGGTTCCAAGTATCTCTTTTACGATACGTTATTCCTCCTTTACTGCATCCCTCGCTCCCTCACATTGACCAATTAACACACAATTTGCGTCCATATGAAATACTCTGGATTCCCTGCATTGTCCTTCTAAATCGAGATATGTTTCTACGGAAACGATAGGATTTTCTTTGGGGTTCCGAATATCTCTTTTCTGATGCATTATTCCTCCTTTACTGCATCCCTCGCTCCCTCACATTGACGAATTAACACACAATTTGCGTCCATATGAAATACTGAGGATTCCCTGCATTGTCCTTCTAAATCGAGATACGTTTCTACGGAAACGACAGGATTTTCTTTGGTTTTCCGAGTATCTCTTTTCCGATGCATTATTCCTCCTTTACTGCATCCCGCGCTAACTCACATTGACGAATTAACACACAATTTTGCGTCCATATGAAATACTCTGGATTCCATGCATTGTCCTTCTAAATCGAGATACGTTTCTACGGAAACGATAGGATTTTCTTTGGGGTTCAGAGTATCTCTTTTCCGATGCATTATTCCTCCTTTACTGCATCCCTCGCTCCCTCACATTGACGAATTAACACACAATTTGCGTCCATATGAAATACTCTGGATTCCCTGCATTGTCCTTCTAAATCGAGATACGTTTCTACGGAAACGGTAGGATTTTCCTTGGGGTCTCGAGTATCTCTTTTCCGATGCATTATTCCTCCTTTACTGCATTCCTCGCTCCCTTACATTGACAAATTAACACACAATTTGCGTCCATATGAAATACTCTGGGTTCCCTGCATTATCTTTCTAAAACGAGATACGTTTCTACGGAAACGATAGAATTTTCTGTTGGGAGTCGAGTATCTCTTTTCCGATGCATTATTCCTCCTTTACTGCATCCCTCGCTCCCTCACATTGACGAATTAACACACAATTTGCGTCCATATGGAATACTCTGGATTCCCCGCATTGTCCTTCTAAATCGAGATACGTTTCTACGGAAACGATAGGATTTTCTTTGGGGTTCCGTGTATCTCTTTTCCGATGCATTATTCCCCCTTTACTGCATCCCTCGCTCCCTCACATTGACGAATTAACACACAATTTGCGTCCATATGAAATACTCTGGATTCCCTGCATTGTCCTTTTAAATCGAGATACGTTTCTACGGAAACGATAGGATTTTCTTTTGGGAGTCGAGTATCTCCTTTCCGATGCATTATTCCTCCTTTACTGCATCCCTCGCTCCCTCACATTCACCAATTAACACACAATTTGCGTCTATATGAAATACTATGGATTCCCTGCATTGTCCTTCTAAATCGAGATATGTTTCTACGGAAACGATAGGATTTTCTTTGGGGTTCCGAGTATCTCTTTTCTGATGCATTATTCCTCATTTACTGCATACCTCGCTCCCTCACATTGAAAAATTAACACACAATTTGCGTCCATATGAAATTCTCTGGATTCCCTGCATTGTCCTTTTAAATCGGGATTCGTTTCTACGGAAACGATAGGATTTTTTTTGGGGTTCCGCGTATCTCTTTTCTGATGCATTATTCCTCCTTTACTGCATCCCTCGCTCCCTCACATTGACGAATTAACACACAATTTGCGTCTATATGAAACACTCTGAATTCCCTGCATTGTCCTTCTACATCGAGATTCGTTTCTACGGAAACGGTAGGATTTTCCGTGGGGTCCCGAGTATCTCTTTTCCGATGCATTATTCCGCCTTTACTGCATCCCTCGCTCCCTCACATTGACGAATTAACACACAATTTGCGTCCATATGAAATACTCTGGATTCCCCGCATTGTCCTTGTAAATCGAGATACGTTTCTACGGAAACGATAGGATTTTCTTTGGGTTCCGAGTATCTCTTTTCCGATGCATTATTCCTCCTTTACTGCATCCCTCGCTCCCTCACATTGCCGAATTAAAACACAAATTGCGTCCATATGAAATACTCTGGGTTCCCTGAATTATCTTTCTAAAACTAGATACGTTTCTACGGAAACGATAGGATTTTCTTTTGGGAGACGAGTTTCTCTTTTCCGATGCATTATTCCTCCTTTACTGCATCCCTCGCTCCCTCACATTGACGAATTAACACACAATTTGCGTCCATATGAAATACTCTGGATTCCCTGCATTGTCCTTCTAAATCGAGATACGTTTCTACGGAAACGATAGGATTTTCTTTGGGGTTCCGAGTATCTCTTTTCCGATGCATTATTCCTCTTTACTGCATCCCTCGCTCCCTCACATTGACGAATTAACACACAATTTGCGTCCGTATGAAATACTCAGGATTCCCTGCATTGTCCTTCTAAATCGAGATACGTTTCTACGGAAACGATGGGATTCTCTTTGGGTTTCCGAGTATCTCTTTTCCGATGCATTATTCCTCCTTTACTGCATCCCTCGCTAACTCACATTGACGAATTAACACACAATTTGCGTCCATATGAAATACTCAGGATTCCCTGCATTGTCCTTCTAAATCGAGATACGTTACTACGGAAACGATAGGATTTTCTTTGGGGTTCCGAGTATTTCTTTTCCGATGCATTATTCCTCCTTTACTGCATCCCTCGCTCCCTCACATTGACGAATTAACACACAATTTGCGTCCATATGAAATACTCTGGATTCCCTGCACTGTCCTTCTAAATCGAGATACGTTTCTACGGAACGATAGTATTTTCTTTGGGGTTCCAAGTATCTCTTTTCCGATGCATTATTCCTCCTTTACTGCATCCCTCGCTCCCTCACATTGACGAATTAACACACAATTTGCGTCCATATGAAATACTCTGGATTCCCTGCATCGTCCTCCTAAATCGAGAGACGTTTCTACGGAAACGATAGGATTTTCTTTGGGGTTCCGAGTATCTCTTTTCCGATGCATTATTCCTCCTTTACTGCATCCCTCGCTAACTACCATTGACGAATTAACACACAATTTGCGTCCATATGAAATACTCAGGATTCCCTGCATTGTCCTTCTAAATCGAGATACGTTTATACGGAAACGATAGGATTTTCTTTGGGGTTCCGAGTATCTCTTTTCAAATGCATTATTCCTCCTTTACTGCATCCCTCGCTCCCTCACATTGACGAATTAACACACAATTTGCGTCGATATGAAATACTCTGATTCCTTGCTTTGTCCTTCTAAATCGGGATTCGTTTCTACGGAAACGATAGGAATTTCTTTGGGGTTCCGAGT
Source organism: Schistocerca nitens (assembly GCF_023898315.1). Taxonomy (NCBI): domain Eukaryota; kingdom Metazoa; phylum Arthropoda; class Insecta; order Orthoptera; family Acrididae; genus Schistocerca; species Schistocerca nitens. The sequence continues at coordinate 1,126,742,696 of NC_064615.1, forward strand.
ATCTCTTTTCCGATGAATTATTCCTCCTTTACTGCATCCCTCGCTCCCTCACATTGCCGAATTAACACACAAATTGCGTCCATATGAAATACTCTGGGTTCCCTGCGTTATCATTCTAAATCGAGATACGTTTCTACGGAAACGATAGGATTTTCTTTTGGGAGTCGAGTATCTCTTTTCCGATGCATTATTCCTCCTTTACTGCATCCCTCGCTCCCTCACATTGCCGAATTAACACACAAATTGCGTCCATATGAAATACTCTGGATTCCCTGCATTGTCCTCCTAAATCGAGATAAGTTTCTACGGAAACGATAGGATTTTCTTTGGGGGTTCCAAGTATCTCTTTTCCGATGCATTATTCCTCCTTTACTGCATCCCTCGCTCCCTCACATGGCGAATTAACACACAATTTGCGTCCATATGAAATACTCTGGATTCCCTACATTGTCCTTTTAAATCGAGATACGTTTCTACGGAAACGATAGGATTTTCTTTGGGGTTCCGCGTATCTCTTTTCCGATGCATTATTCGTCCTTTACTGCATCCCTCGCTTCCTCACATTGACGAATTAACACACAATTTGCGTCCATATGAAATACTCTGGATTCCCTGCATTGTCCTTCTAAATCGAGAAACGTTTCTACGGAAACGATAGGATTTTCTTTGGGGTTCCGAGTATCTCTTTTCCGATGCATTATTCCTCCTTTACTGCATCCCTCGCTCCCTCATATTGACGAATTAACACACAATTTGCGTCCATATGAAATACTCTGGATTCCCTGCATTGTCCTCCTAAATCGAGATACGTTTCTACGGAAACGATAGGATTTTCTTTGGGGTTCCGAGTATCTCCTTTCCGATGCATTATTCCTCCTTTACTGCATCCCTCGCTCCCTCACATTCACCAATTAACACACAATTTGCGTCTATATGAAATACTATGGATTCCCTGCATTGTCCTTCTAAATCGAGATATGTTTCTACGGAAACGATAGGATTTTCTTTGGGGTTCCGAGTATCTCTTTTCTGATGCATTATTCCTCATTTACTGCATACCTCGCTCCCTCACATTGACAAATTAACACACAATTTGCGTCCATATGAAATTCTCTGGATTCCCTGCATTGTCCTTTTAAATCGGGATTCGTTTCTACGGAAACGATAGGATTTTTTTTGGGGTTCCGCGTATCTCTTTTCTGATGCATTATTCCTCCTTTACTGCATCCCTCGCTCCCTCACATTGACGAATTAACACACAATTTGCGTCTATATGAAACACTCTGAATTCCCTGCATTGTCCTTCTACATCGAGATTCGTTTCTACGGAAACGGTAGGATTTTCCGTGGGGTCCCGAGTATCTCTTTTCCGATGCATTATTCCGCCTTTACTGCATCCCTCGCTCCCTCACATTGACGAATTAACACACAATTTGCGTCCATATGAAATACTCTGGATTCCCTGCATTGTCCTTCTAAATCGAGATGTGTTTCTACGGAAACGATAGGATTTTCTTTGGGGTTCCGAGTATCTCTTTTCAAATGCATTATTCCTCCTTTACTGCATCCCTCGCTCCCTCACATTGACGAATTAACGCACAATTTGCGTCCATATGAAATACTCTGGATTCCTTGCATTGTCCTTCTAAATCGGGATTCGTTTCTACGGAAACGATAGGAATTTCTTTGGGTTTCCGAGTATCTCTTTTCCGATGCATTATTCCTCCCTTACTGCATCCCTCGCTCCCTCACATTGCCGAATTAACACACAAATTGCGTCCATATGAAATACTCTGGGTTCCCTGCGTTATCATTCTAAATCGAGATACGTTTCTACGGAAACGATAGGATTTTCTTTTGGGAGTCGAGTATCTCTTTTCCGATGCATTGTTCCTCCTTTACTGCATCCCTCGCTCCCTCTCATTGACGAATTAACATACAATTTGCGTCCATATGAAATACTCTGGATTCCCTGCATTGTCCTTCTAAATCGAGATACGTTTCTACGGAAACGATAGGATTTTCTTTGTGGTTCCGAGTATCTCTTTTCCGATGCATTATTCCTCCTTTACTGCATCCCTCGCTCCCTCACATTGCCGAATTAACACACAATTTGCGACCATAGGATTTTCTTTTGGGAGTCGAGTATGTCTTTTCCGATGCATTATTCCTCCTTCACTGCATCCCTCGCTCCCTCACATTGACGAATTAACACACAATTTGCGTCCATATGATATACTCTGGATTCCCTGCATTGTCCTTCTAAATCGAGATACGTTTCTACGGAAACGATAGGATTTTCTTTGGGGTTCCGAGTATCTCTTTTCCGGTGCATTATTCCTCCTTTACTGCATCCCTCGCTCCCTCACATTGACGAATTAACACACAATTTGCGTCCATATGAAATACTTTGGATTCCCTACATTGTCCATCTAAATCGAGATACGTTTCTACGGAAACGATAGGATTTTCTTTGGGGTTCCAAGTATCTCTTTTACGATACATTATTCCTCCTTTACTGCATCCCTCGCTCCCTCACATTGACCAATTAACACACAATTTGCGTCCATATGAAATACTGTGGATTCCCTGCATTGTCCTTCTAAATCGAGATATGTTTCTACGGAAACGATAGGATTTTCTTTGGGGTTCCGAATATCTCTTTTCTGATGCATTATTCCTCCTTTACTGCATCCCTCGCTCCCTCACATTGACGAATTAACACACAATTTGCGTCCATATGAAATACTCTGGATTCCCTGCATTGTCCTTCTAAATCGAGATACGTTTCTACGGAAACGACAGGATTTTCTTTGGTTTTCCGAGTATCTCTTTTCCGATGCATTATTCCTCCTTTACTGCATCCCGCGCTAACTCACATTGACGAATTAACACACAATTTTGCGTCCATATGAAATACTCTGGATTCCATGCATTGTCCTTCTAAATCGAGATACGTTTCTACGGAAACGATAGGATTTTCTTTGGGGTTCAGAGTATCTCTTTTCCGATGCATTATTCCTCCTTTACTGCATCCCTCGCTCCCTCACATTGACGAATTAACACACAATTTGCGTCCATATGAAATACTCTGGATTCCCTGCATTGTCCTTCTAAATCGAGATACGTTTCTACGGAAACGGTAGGATTTTCCTTGGGGTCTCGAGTATCTCTTTTCCGATGCATTATTCCTCCTTTACTGCATTCCTCGCTCCCTTACATTGACAAATTAACACACAATTTGCGTCCATATGAAATACTCTGGGTTCCCTGCATTATCTTTCTAAAACGAGATACGTTTCTACGGAAACGATAGAATTTTCTTTTGGGAGTCGAGTATCTCTTTTCCGATGCATTATTCCTCCTTTACTGCATCCCTCGCTCCCTCACATTGACGAATTAACACACAATTTGCGTCCATATGGAATACTCTGGATTCCCTGCATTGTCCTTCTAAATCGAGATACGTTTCTACGGAAACGATAGGATTTTCTTTGGGGTTCCGTGTATCTCTTTTCCGATGCATTATTCCCCCTTTACTGCATCCCTCGCTCCCTCACATTGACGAATTAACACACAATTTGCGTCCATATGAAATACTCTGGATTCCCTGCATTGTCCTTTTAAATCGAGATACGTTTCTACGGAAACGACAGGATTTTCTTTTGGGAGTCGAGTATCTCCTTTCCGATGCATTATTCCTCCTTTACTGCATCCCTCGCTCCCTCACATTCACCAATTAACACACAATTTGCGTCTATATGAAATACTATGGATTCCCTGCATTGTCCTTCTAAATCGATATATGTTTCTACGGAAACGATAGGATTTTCTTTGGGGTTCCGAGTATCTCTTTTCTGATGCATTATTCCTCATTTACTGCATACCTCGCTCCCTCACATTGAAAAATTAACACACAATTTGCGTCCATATGAAATTCTCTGGATTCCCTGCATTGTCCTTTTAAATCGGGATTCGTTTCTACGGAAACGATAGGATTTTTTTTGGGGTTCCGCGTATCTCTTTTCTGATGCATTATTCCTCCTTTACTGCATCCCTCGCTCCCTCACATTGACGAATTAACACACAATTTGCGTCTATATGAAACACTCTGAATTCCCTGCATTGTCCTTCTACATCGAGATTCGTTTCTACGGAAACGGTAGGATTTTCCGTGGGGTCCCGAGTATCTCTTTTCCGATGCATTATTCCGCCTTTACTGCATCCCTCGCTCCCTCACATTGACGAATTAACACACAATTTGCGTCCATATGAAATACTCTGGATTCCCCGCGTTGTCCTTGTAAATCGAGATACGTTTCTACGGAAACGATAGGATTTTCTTTGGGTTCCGAGTATCTCTTTTCCGATGCATTATTCCTCCTTTACTGCATCCCTCGCTCCCTCACATTGCCGAATTAAAACACAAATTGCGTCCATATGAAATACTCTGGGTTCCCTGAATTATCTTTCTAAAACTAGATACGTTTCTACGGAAACGATAGGATTTTCTTTTGGGAGACGAGTTTCTCTTTTCCGATGCATTATTCCTCCTTTACTGCATCCCTCGCTCCCTCACATTGACGAATTAACACACAATTTGCGTCCATATGAAATACTCTGGATTCCCTGCATTGTCCTTCTAAATCGAGATACGTTTCTACGGAAACGATAGGATTTTCTTTGGGGTTCCGAGTATCTCTTTTCCGATGCATTATTCCTCCTTTACTGCATCCCTCGCTCCCTCACATTGACGAATTAACACACAATTTGCGTCCGTATGAAATACTCAGGATTCCCTGCATTGTCCTTCTAAATCGAGATACGTTTCTACGGAAACGATGGGATTTTCTTTGGGTTTCCGAGTATCTCTTTTCCGATGCATTATTCCTCCTTTACTGCATCCCTCGTTCCCTCACATTGACGAATTAACACACTATTTGCGTCAATATGAAATTCTCTGGATTCCCTGCATTGTCCTCCTAAATCGAGATACGTTTCTACGGAAACGATAGGATTTTCTTTGGGGTTCCGAGTATCTCTTTTCCGATGCTTTATTCCTCCTTTACTGCATTTCTCGCTCCCTCACATTGACGAATTAACACACAATTTGCGTCCATATGAAATACTCAGGATTCACTGCATTGTCCTTCTAAATCGAGATACGTTTCTACGGAAACGAAAGGATTTTCTTTGGGGTTTCGTGTATCTCTTTTCCGATGCATTATTCCTCCTTTACTGCATCCCTCGCTAACTCACATTGACGAATTAACACACAATTTGCGTCCATATGAAATACTCAGGATTCCCTGCATTGTCCTTCTAAATCGAGATACGTTACTACGGAAACGATAGGATTTTCTTTGGGGTTCCGAGTATTTCTTTTCCGATGCATTATTCCTCCTTTACTGCATCCCTCGCTCCCTCACATTGACGAATTAACACACAATTTGCGTCCATATGAAATACTCTGGATTCCCTGCACTGTCCTTCTAAATCGAGATACGTTTCTACGGAACGATAGTATTTTCTTTGGGGTTCCAAGTATCTCTTTTCCGATGCATTATTCCTCCTTTACTGCATCCCTCGCTCCCTCACATTGACGAATTAACACACAATTTGCGTCCATATGAAATACTCTGGATTCCCTGCATCGTCCTCCTAAATCGAGAGACGTTTCTACGGAAACGATAGGATTTTCTTTGGGGTTCCGAGTATCTCTTTTCCGATGCATTATTCCTCCTTTACTGCATCCCTCGCTAACTACCATTGACGAATTAACACACAATTTGCGTACATATGAAATACTCAGGATTCCCTGCATTGTCCTTCTAAATCGAGATACGTTTATACGGAAACGATAGGATTTTCTTTGGGGTTCCGAGTATCTCTTTTCAAATGCATTATTCCTCCTTTACTGCATCCCTCGCTCCCTCACATTGACGAATTAACACACAATTTGCGTCGATATGAAATACTCTGGATTCCTTGCATTGTCCTTCTAAATCGGGATTCGTTTCTACGGAAACGATAGGAATTTCTTTGGGGTTCCGAGTATCTCTTTTCCGATGAATTATTCCTCCTTTACTGCATCCCTCGCTCCCTCACATTGCCGAATTAACACACAAATTGCGTCCATATGAAATACTCTGGGTTCCCTGCGTTATCATTCTAAATCGAGATACGTTTCTACGGAAACGATAGGATTTTCTTTTGGGAGTCGAGTATCTCTTTTCCGATGCATTATTCCTCCTTTACTGCATCCCTCGCTCCCTCACATTGCCGAATTAACACACAAATTGCGTCCATATGAAATACTCTGGATTCCCTGCATTGTCCTCCTAAATCGAGATAAGTTTCTACGGAAACGATAGGATTTTCTTTGGGGGTTCCAAGTATCTCTTTTCCGATGCATTATTCCTCCTTTACTGCATCCCTCGCTCCCTCACATGGCGAATTAACACACAATTTGCGTCCATATGAAATACTCTGGATTCCCTACATTGTCCTTTTAAATCGAGATACGTTTCTACGGAAACGATAGGATTTTCTTTGGGGTTCCGCGTATCTCTTTTCCGATGCATTATTCGTCCTTTACTGCATCCCTCGCTTCCTCACATTGACGAATTAACACACAATTTGCGTCCATATGAAATACTCTGGATTCCCTGCATTGTCCTTCTAAATCGAGAAACGTTTCTACGGAAACGATAGGATTTTCTTTGGGGTTCCGAGTATCTCTTTTCCGATGCATTATTCCTCCTTTACTGCATCCCTCGCTCCCTCATATTGACGAATTAACACACAATTTGCGTCCATATGAAATACTCTGGATTCCCTGCATTGTCCTCCTAAATCGAGATACGTTTCTACGGAAACGATAGGATTTTCTTTGGGGTTCCGAGTATCTCCGTTCCGATGCATTATTCCTCCTTTACTGCATCCCTCGCTCCCTCACATTCACCAATTAACACACAATTTGCGTCTATATGAAATACTATGGATTCCCTGCATTGTCCTTCTAAATCGAGATATGTTTCTACGGAAACGATAGGATTTTCTTTGGGGTTCCGAGTATCTCTTTTCTGATGCATTATTCCTCATTTACTGCATACCTCGCTCCCTCACATTGACAAATTAACACACAATTTGCGTCCATATGTAATTCTCTGGATTCCCTGCATTGTCCTTTTAAATCGGGATTCGTTTCTACGGAAACGATAGGATTTTTTTTGGGGTTCCGCGTATCTCTTTTCTGATGCATTATTCCTCCTTTACTGCATCCCTCGCTCCCTCACATTGACGAATTAACACACAATTTGCGTCTATATGAAACACTCTGAATTCCCTGCATTGTCCTTCTACATCAAGATTCGTTTCTACGGAAACGGTAGGATTTTCCGTGGGGTCCCGAGTATCTCTTTTCCGATGCATTATTCCGCCTTTACTGCATCCCTCGCTCCCTCACATTGACGAATTAACACACAATTTGCGTCCATATGAAATACTCTGGATTCCCTGCATTGTCCTTCTAAATCGAGATGTGTTTCTACGGAAACGATAGGATTTTCTTTGGGGTTCCGAGTATCTCTTTTCAAATGCATTATTCCTCCTTTACTGCATCCCTCGCTCCCTCACATTGACGAATTAACGCACAATTTGCGTCCATATGAAATACTCTGGATTCCTTGCATTGTCCTTCTAAATCGGGATTCGTTTCTACGGAAACGATAGGAATTTCTTTGGGTTTCCGAGTATCTCTTTTCCGATGCATTATTCCTCCCTTACTGCATCCCTCGCTCCCTCACATTGCCGAATTAACACACAAATTGCGTCCATATGAAATACTCTGGGTTCCCTGCGTTATCATTCTAAATCGAGATACGTTTCTACGGAAACGATAGGATTTTCTTTTGGGAGTCGAGTATCTCTTTTCCGATGCATTATTCCTCCTTTACTGCATCCCTCGCTCCCTCACATTGCCGAATTAACACACAAATTGCGTCCATATGAAATACTCTGGATTCCCTGCATTGTCCTTCTAAATCGAGATAAGTTTCTACGGAAACGATAGGAATTTCTTTGGGGGTTCCAAGTATCTCTTTTCCGATGCATTATTCCTCCTTTACTGCATCCCTCGCTCCCTCACATGGCGAATTAACACACAATTTGCGTCCATATGAAATACTCTGGATTCCCTGCATTTTCCTTCTAAATCGAGATACGTTTCTACGGAAACGATAGGATTTTCTTTTGGGTTCCGAGTATCTCTTTTCCGATGCATTATTCCTCCTTTACTGCATCCCTCGCTCCCTCACATTGACGAATTAACACACAATTTGCGTCCATATGAAATACTCTGGATTCCCTGCATTGTCCTTTTAAATCGAGATACGTTTCTACGGAAACGATAGGATTTTCTTTGGGGTTCCGCGTATCTCTTTTCCGATGCATTATTCGTCCTTTACTGGATCCCTCGCTTCCTCACATTGACGAATTAACACACAATTTGCGTCCATATGAAATACTCTGGATTCCCTGCATTGTCCTTCTAAATCGAGAAACGTTTCTACGGAAACGATAGGATTTTCTTTGGGGTTCCGAGTATCTCTTTTCCGATGCATTATTCCTCCTTTACTGCATCCCTCGCTCCCTCATATTGACGAATTAACACACAATTTGCGTCCATATGAAATACTCTGGATTCCCTGCATTGTCCTTCTAAATCGAGATACGTTTCTACGGAAACGATAGGATTTTCTTTGGGGTTCCGAGTATCTCCTTTCCGATGCATTATTCCTCCTTTACTGCATCCCTCGCTCCCTCACATTCACCAATTAACACACAATTTGCGTCTATATGAAATACTATGGATTCCCTGCATTGTCCTTCTAAATCGAGATATGTTTCTATGGAAACGATAGGATTTTCTTTGGGGTTCCGAGTATCTCTTTTCTGATGCATTATTCCTCATTTACTGCATACCTCGCTCCCTCACATTGACGAATTAACACACAATTTGCGTCCATATGAAATACTCTGGATTCCCCGCATTGTCCTTGTAAATCGGGATTCGTTTCTACGGAAACGATAGGAATTTCTTTGGGTTTCCGAGTATCTCTTTTCCGATGCATTATTCCTCCCTTACTGCATCCCTCGCTCCCTCATATTGACGAATTAACACACAATTTGCGTCCATATGTAATACTCTGGATTCCCTGCATTGTCCTTCTAAATCGAGATAAGTTTCTACGGAAACGATAGGATTTTCTTTGGGGGTTCCAAGTATCTCTTTTCCGATGCATTATTCCTCCTTTACTGCATCCCTCGCTCCCTCACATGGCGAATTAACACACAATTTGCGTCCATATGAAATACTCTGGATTCCCTGCATTTTCCTTCTAAATCGAGATACGTTTCTACGGATACGATAGGATTTTCTTTTGGGTTCCGAGTATCTCTTTTCCGATGCATTATTCCTCCTTTACTGCATCCCTCGCTCCCTCACATTGACGAATTAACACACAATTTGCGTCCATATGAAATACTCTGGATTCCCTGCATTGTCCTTTTAAATCGAGATACGTTTCTACGGAAACGATAGGATTTTCTTTGGGGTTCCGCGTATCTCTTTTCCGATGCATTATTCGTCCTTTACTGCATCCCTCGCTTCCTCACATTGACGAATTAACACACAATTTGCGTACATATGAAATACTCTGGATTCCCTGCATTGTCCTTCTAAATCGAGAAACGCTTCTACGGAAACGATAGGATTTTCTTTGGGGTTCCGAGTATCTCTTTTCCGATGCATTATTCCTCCTTTACTGCATCCCTCGCTCCCTCATATTGACGAATTAACACACAATTTGCGTCCATATGAAATACTCTGGATTCCCTGCATTGTCCTTCTAAATCGAGATACGTTTCTACGGAAACGATAGGATTTTCTTTGGGGTTCCGAGTATCTCCTTTCCGATGCATTATACCTCCTTTACTGCATCCCTCGCTCCCTCACATTCACCAATTAACACACAATTTGCGTCCATATGAAATTCTCTGGATTCCCTGCATTGTCCTTTTAAATCGGGATTCGTTTCTACGGAAACGATAGGATTTTTTTTTGGGTTCCGCGTATCTCTTTTCTGATGCATTATTCCTCCTTTACTGCATCCCTCGCTCCCTCACATTGACGAATTAACACACAATTTGCGTCTATATGAAACACTCTGAATTCCCTGCATTGTCCTTCTACATCGAGATTCGTTTCTAGGGAAACGGTAGGATTTTCCGTGGGGTCCCGATTATCTCTTTTCCGATGCATTATTCCGCCTTTACTGCATCCCTCGCTCCCTCACATTGACGAATTAACACACAATTTGCGTCCATATGAAATACTCTGGATTCCCCGCATTGTCCTTGTAAATCGAGATACGTTTCTACGGAAGCGATAGGATTTTCTTTGGGTTCCGAGTATCTCGTTTCCGATGCATTATTCCTCCTTTACTGCATCCCTCGCTCCCTCACATTGCCGAATTAAAACACAAATTGCGTCCATATGAAATACTCTGGGTTCCCTGAATTATCTTTCTAAAACGATATACGTTTCTGCGGAATCGATAGGATTTTATTTTGGGCGTCGAGTTTCTCTTTTCCGATGCATTATTCCTCCTTTACTGCATCCCTCGCTCCCTCACATTGACGAATTAACACACAATTTGCGTCCATATGAAATACTCTGGATTCCCTGCATTGTCCTTCTAAATCGAGATACGTTTCTACGGAAACGATAGGATTTTCTTTGGGGTTCCGAGTATCTCTTTTCCGATGCATTATTCCTCCTTTACTGCATCCCTCGCTCCCTCACATTGACGAATTAACACACAATTTGCGTCCGTATGAAATACTCAGGATTCCCTGCATTGTCCTTCTAAATCGAGATACGTTTCTACGGAAACGATGGGATTTTCTTTGGGTTTCCGAGTATCTCTTTTCCGATGCATTATTCCTCCTTTACTGCATCCCTCGTTCCCTCACATTGACGAATTAACACACAATTTGCGTCAATATGAAATACTCTGGATTCCCTGCATTGTCCTCCTAAATCGAGATACGTTTCTACGGAAACGATAGGATTTTCTTTGGGGTTCCGAGTATCTCTTTTCCGATGCATTATTCCTCCTTTACTGCATTTCTCGCTCCCTCACATTGACGAATTAACACACAATTTGCGTCCATATGAAATACTCAGGATTAACTGCATTGTCCTTCTAAATCGAGATACGTTTCTACGGAAACGATAGGATTTTCTTTGGGGTTTCGTTTATCTCTTTTCCGATGCATTATTCCTCCTTTACTGCATCCCTCGCTAACTCACATTGACGAATTAACACACAATTTGCGTCCATATGAAATACTCAGGATTCCCTGCATTGTCCTTCTAAATCGAGATACGTTACTACGGAAACGATAGGATTTTCTTTGGGGTTCCGAGTATCTCTTTTCCGATGCATTATTCCTCCATTACTGCATACCTCGCTCCCTCACATTGACAAATTAACACACAATTTTCGTCAATATGAAATTCTCTGGATTCCCTGCATTGTCCTTCTAAATCGGGATTCGTTTCTACGGAAACGATAGGATTTTCTTTTGGGAGTCGAGTATCTCTTTTCCGATGCATTATTCCTCCTTTACTGCATCCCTCGCTCCCTCACATTGCCGAATTAACACACAAATTGCGTCCATATGAAATACTCTGGATTCCCTGCATTGTACTTCTAAATCGAGATACGTTTCTGCGGAAACGATAGGATTTTCTTTGGGGTTCCGAGTATCTCCTTTCCGATGCATTATTCCTCCTTTACTGCATCCCTCGCTCCCTCACATTCACCAATTAACACACAATTTGCGTCTATATGAAATACTATGGATTCCCTGCATTGTCCTTCTAAATCGAGATATGTTTCTACGGAAACGATAGGATTTTCTTTGGGGTTCCGAGTATCTCTTTTCCGATGCATTACTCCTCCTTTACTTCATCCCTCGCTCCCTCACATTGCCGAATTAACACACAATTTGCGTCCATATGAAATACTCTGGGTTCCCTGCGTTATCATTCTAAATCGAGATACGTTTCTACGGAAACGATAGGATTTTCTTTTGGGAGTCGAGTATCTCTTTTCCGATGCATTATTCCTCCTTTACTGCATCCCTCGCTCCCTCACATTGCCGAATTAACACACAAATTGCGTCCATATGAAATACTCTGGATTCCCTGCATTGTCCTTCTAAATCGAGATAAGTTTCTACGGAAACGATAGGATTTTCTTTGGGGGTTCCAAGTATCTCTTTTCCGATGCATTATTCCTCCTTTACTGCATCCCTCGCTCCCTCACATGGCGAATTAACACACAATTTGCGTCCATATGAAATACTCTGGATTCCCTGCATTTTCCTTCTAAATCGAGATACGTTTCTACGGAAACGATTGGATTTTCTTTGGGGTTCCGAGTATCTCTTTTCCGATGCATTATTCCTCCTTTACTGCATCCCTCGCTCCCTCACATTGACGAATTAACACACAATTTGCGTCCATATGAAATACTCTGGATTCCCTGCATTGTCCTTTTAAATCGAGATACGTTTCTACGGAAACGATAGGATTTTCTTTGGGGTTCCGCGTATCTCTTTTCCGATGCATTATTCGTCCTTTACTGCATCCCTCGCTTCCTCACATTGACGAATTAACACACAATTTGCGTCCATATGAAATACTCTGGATTCCCTGCATTGTCCTTCTAAATCGAGAAACGTTTCTACGGAAACGATAGGATTTTCTTTGGGGTTCCGAGTATCTCTTTTCCGATGCATTATTCCTCCTTTACTGCATCCCTCGCTCCCTCATATTGACGAATTAACACACAATTTGCGTCCATATGAAATACTCTGGATTCCCTGCATTGTCCTTCTAAATCGAGATACGTTTCTACGGAAACGATAGGATTTTCTTTGGGGTTCCGAGTATCTCCTTTCCGATGCATTATTCCTCCTTTACTGCATCCCTCGCTCCCTCACATTCACCAATTAACACACAATTTGCGTCTATATGAAATACTATGGATTCCCTGCATTGTCCTTCTAAATCGAGATATGTTTCTACGGAAACGATAGGATTTTCTTTGGGGTTCCGAGTATCTATTTTCTGATGCATTATTCCTCATTTACTGCATACCTCGCTCCCTCACATTGACAAATTAACACACAATTTGCGTCCATATGATATTCTCTGGATTCCCTGCATTGTCCTTTTAAATCGGGATTCGTTTCTACGGAAACGATAGGATTTTTTTTGGGGTTCCGCGTATCTCTTTTCTGATGCATTATTCCTCCTTTACTGCATCCCTCGCTCCCTCACATTGACGAATTAACACACAATTTGCGTCTATATGAAACACTCAGAATTCCCTGCATTGTCCTTCTACATCGAGATTCGTTTCTACGGAAACGGTAGGATTTTCCGTGGGGTCCCGAGTATCTCTTTTCCGATGCATTATTCCGCCTTTACTGCATCCCTCGCTCCCTCACATTGACGAATTAACACACAATTTGCGTCCATATGAAATACTCTGGATTCCCCGCATTGTCCTTGTAAATCGAGATACGTTTCTACGGAAACGATAGGATTTTCTTTGGGGTTCCGAGTATCTCATTTCCGATGCATTATTCCTCCTTTACTGCATCCCTCGCTCCCTCACATTGCCGAATTAAAACACAAATTGCGTCCATATGAAATACTCTGGGTTCCCTGAATTATCTTTCTAAAACGAGATACGTTTCTACGGAAACGATAGGATTTTATTTTGGGAGTCGAGTTTCTCTTTTCCGATGCATTATTCCTCCTTTACTGCATCCCTCGCTCCCTCACATTGACGAATTAACACACAATTTGCGTCCATATGAAATACTCTGGATTCCCTGCATTGTCCTTCTAAATCGAGATACGTTTCTACGGAAACGATAGGATTTTCTTTGGGGTTCCGAGTATCTCTTTTCCGATGCATTATTCCTCCTTTACTGCATCCCTCGCTCCCTCACATTGACGAATTAACACACAATTTGCGTCCGTATGAAATACTCAGGATTCCCTGCATTGTCCTTCTAAATCGAGATATGTTTCTACGGAAACGATGGGATTTTCTTTGGGTTTCCGAGTATCTCTTTTCCGATGCATTATTCCTCCTTTACTGCATCCCTCGTTCCCTCACATTGACGAATTAACACACAATTTGCGTCAATATGAAATACTCTGGATTCCCTGCATTGTCCTCCTAAATCGAGATACGTTTCTACGGAAACGATAGAATTTTCTTTGGGGTTCCGAGTATCTCTTTTCCGATGCATTATTCCTCCTTTACTGCATTTCTCGCTCCCTCACATTGACGAATTAACACACAATTTGCGTCCATATGAAATACTCAAGATTCACTGCATTGTCCTTCTAAATCGAGATACGTTTCTACGGAAACGATAGGATTTTCTTTGGGGTTTCGTGTATCTCTTTTCCGATGCATTATTCCTCCTTTACTGCATCCCTCGCTAACTCACATTGACGAATTAACACACAATTTGCGTCCATATGAAATACTCAGGATTCCCTGCATTGTCCTTCTAAATCGAGATACGTTACTACGGAAACGATAGGATTTTCTTTGGGGTTCCGAGTATTTCTTTTCCGATGCATTATTCCTCCTTTACTGCATCCCTCGCTCCCTCACTTTGACGAATTAACACACAATTTGCGTCCATATGAAATACTCTGGATTCCCTGCATTGTCCTTCTAAATAGAGATACATTTCTACGGAGACTATTGGATTTTCTTTGGGGTTCCGAGTATCTCTTTTCCGATGCATTATTCCTCCTTTACTGCATTTCTCGCTCCTTCACATTGACGAATTAACACACAATTTGCGTCCATATGAAATACTCTGGATTCCCTGCGTTGTCCTTCTAAATCGAGATACGTTTCTACGGAAACGATAGGATTTTCTTTGGGGTTCCGAGTATCTCTTTTCCGATGCGTTATTCCTCCTTTACTGCATCCCTCGCTCCCTCACATTGACGAATTAACACACAATTTGCGTCCATATGAAATACTCTGGATTCCCTGCACTGTCCTTCTAAATCGAGATACGTTTCTACGGAACGATGGGATTTTCTTTGGGGTTCCAAGTATCTCTTTTCCGATGCATTATTCCTCCTTTACTGCATCCCTCGCTCCCTCACATTGACGAATTAACACACAATTTGCGTCCATATGAAATACTCTGGATACCCTGCATTGTCCTCCTAAATCGAGATACGTTTCTACGGAAACGATAGGATTTTCTTTGGGGTTCCGAGTATCTCTTTTCCGATGTATTATTCCACCTTTACTGCATCCCTCGCTCCCTCACATTGACGAATTAACACACAATTTGCGTCCATATGAAATACTCTGTGTTCCCTGCATTGTCCTCCTAAATCGAGATACGTTTCTACGGAAACGATAGGATTTTCTTTGGGGTTCCGAATATCTCTTTTCCGATGCATTATTCCTCCTTTACTGCATCCCTCGCTCCCTCACATTGACGAATTAACACACAATTTGCGTCCATATGAAATACTCTGGATTCCCTGCATTGTCCTTTTAAATCGAGATACGTTTCTACGGAAACGATAGGATTTTCTTTGGGGTTCCGCGTATCTCTTTTCCGATGCATTATTCGTCCTTTACTGCATCCCTCGCTTCCTCACATTGACGAATTAACACACAATTTGCGTCCATATGAAATACTCTGGATTCCCTGCATTGTCCTTCTAAATCGAGAAACGTTTCTACGGAAACGATAGGATTTTCTTTGGGGTTCCGAGTATCTCTTTTCCGATGCATTATTCCTCCTTTACTGCATCCCTCGCTCCCTCATATTGACGAATTAACACACAATTTGCGTCCATATGAAATACTCTGGATTCCCTGCATTGTCCTTCTAAATCGAGATACGTTTCTACGGAAACGATAGGATTTTCTTTGGGGTTCCGAGTATCTCTCTTCCGATGCATTATTCCTTCTTTACTGCATCCCTCGCTCCCTCACATTGACGAATTAACACACAATTTGCGTCCATATGAAATACTCTGGATTCCTTGCATTGTCCTTCAAAATCGAGATACGTTTCTACGGAAACGATAGGATTTTCTTTGGGGTTCCGAGTATCTCTTTTCCGATGCATTATTCCTCCTTTACTGCATCTCTCACTCCCTCACATTGCCGAATTAACACACAATTAGCGTCCATATGAAATACTATGGGTTCCCTGCATTATCTTTCTAAAATGAGATACGTTTCTATGGAAACGATAGGATTTTCTTTTGGGAGTCGAGTATCTCTTTTCCGATGCATTATTTCGCCTTAACTGCATCTATTCCTCCTTTACTGCATCCCTCGCTCCCTCACATTGACGAATTAACACACAATTTGCGTCCATATGATATACTCCGGATTCCCTGCATTGTCCTTCTATATCGAGATACGTTTCTACGGAAACGATAGGATTTTCTTTGGGGTTCCGAGTATCTCTTTTCCGATGCGTTATTCATCCTTTACTGCATCCCTCGCTCCCTCACATTGACGAATTAACACACAATTTGCGTCCATATGAAATACTCTGGATTCCCTGCATTGTCCTTCTAAAACGAGATACGTTTCTACGGAAACGATAGGATTTTCTTTGGGGTTCCGAGTATCTCTTTTGCGATGCATTATTCCTCCTTTACTGCATCCCTCGCTCCCTCACATTGAAGAATTAACACACAATTTGCGTCCATATGAAATACTCTGGATTCCCCACATTGTCCTTCTAAATGGAGATACGTTTCTACGGAAAAGACAGGATTTCCTTTGGGGTTCCGAGTATCTCTTTTCCGATGCATTATTCCTCCTTTACTGCATCCCTCGCTCCCTCATATTGACGAATTAACACACAATTTGCGTCCATATGAAATACTCTGGATTCCCTGCATTGTCCTTCTAAATGGAGATACGTTTCTACGGAAACGATAGGATTTTCTTTGGGGTTCCGAGTATCTCTCTTCCGATGCATTATTCCTCCTTTACTGCATCCCTCGCTCCCTCACATTGACGAATTAACACACAATTTGCGTCCATATGAAATACTCTGGATTCCTTGCATTGTCCTTCTAAATCGAGATACGTTTCTACGGAAACGATAGGATTTTCTTTGGTGTTCCGACTATCTCTTTTCCGATGCATTATTCCTCCTTTACTGCATCTCTCGCTCCCTCACATTGCCGAATTAACACACAATTTGCGTCCATATGAAATACTCTGGGTTCCGTGCATTATCTTTCTAAAACGAGATACGTTTCTATGGAAACGTTAGGATTTTCTTTTGGGAGTCGAGTATCTCTTTTCCGATGCATTATTTCGCCTTTACTGCATCTATTCCTCCTTTACTGCATCCCTCGCTCCCTCACATTGACAAATTAACACACAATTTGCGTCCATATGAAATACTCTGGATTCCCTGCATTGTCCTTCTAAATCGAGATACGTTTCTACGGAAACGATAGGATTTTCTTTGGGGTTCCGAGTATCTCTCTTCCGATGCATTATTCCTCCTTTACTCCATCCCTCGCTCGCTCACATTGACGAATTAATACACAATTTGCGTCCATATGAAATACTCTGGATTCCTTGCATTGTCCTTCTAAATAGAGATACGTTTCTACGGAAACGATAGGATTTTCTTTGGGGTTCCGAGTATCTCTTTTCCGATGCATTATTCCTCCTTTACTGCATCCCTCGCTCCCTCACATTGCCGAATTAACACACAATTTGCGTCCATATGAAATACTCTGGGTTCCCTGCATTATCTTTTTAAAACGAGATACGTTTCTATGGAAACGGTAGGATTTTGTTTTGGGAGTCGAGTATCTCTTTTCCGATGCATTATTTCGCCTTTACTGCATCTATTCCTCCTTTACTGCATCTCTCGCTCCCTCACATTGACGAATTAACACACAATTTGCGTCCATATGAAATACTCTGGATTCCCAGCATTGTCCTTCTAAATCGAGATACGTTTCTACGGAAAAGACAGGATTTCCTTTGGGGTTCCGAGTATCTCTTTTCCGATGCATTATTCCTCCTTTACTGCATTACTTGTTCCCTCACATTGACGAATTAACACACAATTTGCGTCCATATGAAATACTATGGGTTCCCTGCATTATCTTTCTAAAATGAGATACGTTTCTATGGAAACGATAGGATTTTCTTTTGGGAGTCGAGTATCTCTTTTCCGATGCATTATTTCGCCTTAACTGCATCTATTCCTCCTTTACTGCATCCCTCGCTCCCTCACATTGACGAATTAACACACAATTTGCGTCCATATGATATACTCCGGATTCCCTGCATTGTCCTTCTATATCGAGATACGTTTCTACGGAAACGATAGGATTTTCTTTGGGGTTCCGAGTATCTCTTTTCCGATGCGTTATTCATCCTTTACTGCATCCCTCGCTCCCTCACATTGACGAATTAACACACAATTTGCGTCCATATGAAATACTCTGGATTCCCTGCATTGTCCTTCTAAAACGAGATACGTTTCTACGGAAACGATAGGATTTTCTTTGGGGTTCCGAGTATCTCTTTTGCGATGCATTATTCCTCCTTTACTGCATCCCTCGCTCCCTCACATTGAAGAATTAACACACAATTTGCGTCCATATGAAATACTCTGGATTCCCCACATTGTCCTTCTAAATGGAGATACGTTTCTACGGAAAAGACAGGATTTCCTTTGGGGTTCCGAGTATCTCTTTTCCGATGCATTATTCCTCCTTTACTGCATCCCTCGCTCCCTCATATTGACGAATTAACACACAATTTGCGTCCATATGAAATACTCTGGATTCCCTGCATTGTCCTTCTAAATGGAGATACGTTTCTACGGAAACGATAGGATTTTCTTTGGGGTTCCGAGTATCTCTCTTCCGATGCATTATTCCTCCTTTACTGCATCCCTCGCTCCCTCACATTGACGAATTAACACACAATTTGCGTCCATATGAAATACTCTGGATTCCTTGCATTGTCCTTCTAAATCGAGATACGTTTCTACGGAAACGATAGGATTTTCTTTGGTGTTCCGACTATCTCTTTTCCGATGCATTATTCCTCCTTTACTGCATCTCTCGCTCCCTCACATTGCCGAATTAACACACAATTTGCGTCCATATGAAATACTCTGGGTTCCGTGCATTATCTTTCTAAAACGAGATACGTTTCTATGGAAACGTTAGGATTTTCTTTTGGGAGTCGAGTATCTCTTTTCCGATGCATTATTTCGCCTTTACTGCATCTATTCCTCCTTTACTGCATCCCTCGCTCCCTCACATTGACAAATTAACACACAATTTGCGTCCATATGAAATACTATGGGTTCCCTGCATTATCTTTCTAAAATGAGATACGTTTCTATGGAAACGATAGGATTTTCTTTTGGGAGTCGAGTATCTCTTTTCCGATGCATTATTTCGCCTTAACTGCATCTATTCCTCCTTTACTGCATCCCTCGCTCCCTCACATTGACGAATTAACACACAATTTGCGTCCATATGATATACTCCGGATTCCCTGCATTGTCCTTCTATATCGAGATACGTTTCTACGGAAACGATAGGATTTTCTTTGGGGTTCCGAGTATCTCTTTTCCGATGCGTTATTCATCCTTTACTGCATCCCTCGCTCCCTCACATTGACGAATTAACACACAATTTGC
Organism: Schistocerca nitens; assembly: GCF_023898315.1. NCBI lineage: Eukaryota > Metazoa > Arthropoda > Insecta > Orthoptera > Acrididae > Schistocerca > Schistocerca nitens. Next base: position 1,126,762,547 of record NC_064615.1, read on the forward strand.
GTCCATATGAAATACTCTGGATTCCCTGCATTGTCCTTCTAAAACGAGATACGTTTCTACGGAAACGATAGGATTTTCTTTGGGGTTCCGAGTATCTCTTTTGCGATGCATTATTCCTCCTTTACTGCATCCCTCGCTCCCTCACATTGAAGAATTAACACACAATTTGCGTCCATATGAAATACTCTGGATTCCCCACATTGTCCTTCTAAATGGAGATACGTTTCTACGGAAAAGACAGGATTTCCTTTGGGGTTCCGAGTATCTCTTTTCCGATGCATTATTCCTCCTTTACTGCATCCCTCGCTCCCTCATATTGACGAATTAACACACAATTTGCGTCCATATGAAATACTCTGGATTCCCAGCATTGTCCTTCTAAATCGAGATACGTTTCTACGGAAAAGACAGGATTTCCTTTGGGGTTCCGAGTATCTCTTTTCCGATGCATTATTCCTCCTTTACTGCATTACTTGTTCCCTCACATTGCCGAATTAACACACAATTAGCGTCCATATGAAATACTATGGGTTCCCTGCATTATCTTTCTAAAATGAGATACGTTTCTATGGAAACGATAGGATTTTCTTTTGGGAGTCGAGTATCTCTTTTCCGATGCATTATTTCGCCTTAACTGCATCTATTCCTCCTTTACTGCATCCCTCGCTCCCTCACATTGACGAATTAACACACAATTTGCGTCCATATGATATACTCCGGATTCCCTGCATTGTCCTTCTATATCGAGATACGTTTCTACGGAAACGATAGGATTTTCTTTGGGGTTCCGAGTATCTCTTTTCCGATGCGTTATTCATCCTTTACTGCATCCCTCGCTCCCTCACATTGACGAATTAACACACAATTTGCGTCCATATGAAATACTCTGGATTCCCTGCATTGTCCTTCTAAAACGAGATACGTTTCTACGGAAACGATAGGATTTTCTTTGGGGTTCCGAGTATCTCTTTTGCGATGCATTATTCCTCCTTTACTGCATCCCTCGCTCCCTCACATTGAAGAATTAACACACAATTTGCGTCCATATGAAATACTCTGGATTCCCCACATTGTCCTTCTAAATGGAGATACGTTTCTACGGAAAAGACAGGATTTCCTTTGGGGTTCCGAGTATCTCTTTTCCGATGCATTATTCCTCCTTTACTGCATCCCTCGCTCCCTCATATTGACGAATTAACACACAATTTGCGTCCATATGAAATACTCTGGATTCCCTGCATTGTCCTTCTAAATGGAGATACGTTTCTACGGAAACGATAGGATTTTCTTTGGGGTTCCGAGTATCTCTCTTCCGATGCATTATTCCTCCTTTACTGCATCCCTCGCTCCCTCACATTGACGAATTAACACACAATTTGCGTCCATATGAAATACTCTGGATTCCTTGCATTGTCCTTCTAAATCGAGATACGTTTCTACGGAAACGATAGGATTTTCTTTGGTGTTCCGACTATCTCTTTTCCGATGCATTATTCCTCCTTTACTGCATCTCTCGCTCCCTCACATTGCCGAATTAACACACAATTTGCGTCCATATGAAATACTCTGGGTTCCGTGCATTATCTTTCTAAAACGAGATACGTTTCTATGGAAACGTTAGGATTTTCTTTTGGGAGTCGAGTATCTCTTTTCCGATGCATTATTTCGCCTTTACTGCATCTATTCCTCCTTTACTGCATCCCTCGCTCCCTCACATTGACAAATTAACACACAATTTGCGTCCATATGAAATACTCTGGATTCCCTGCATTGTCCTTCTAAATCGAGATACGTTTCTACGGAAACGATAGGATTTTCTTTGGGGTTCCGAGTATCTCTCTTCCGATGCATTATTCCTCCTTTACTCCATCCCTCGCTCGCTCACATTGACGAATTAATACACAATTTGCGTCCATATGAAATACTCTGGATTCCTTGCATTGTCCTTCTAAATAGAGATACGTTTCTACGGAAACGATAGGATTTTCTTTGGGGTTCCGAGTATCTCTTTTCCGATGCATTATTCCTCCTTTACTGCATCCCTCGCTCCCTCACATTGCCGAATTAACACACAATTTGCGTCCATATGAAATACTCTGGGTTCCCTGCATTATCTTTTTAAAACGAGATACGTTTCTATGGAAACGGTAGGATTTTGTTTTGGGAGTCGAGTATCTCTTTTCCGATGCATTATTTCGCCTTTACTGCATCTATTCCTCCTTTACTGCATCTCTCGCTCCCTCACATTGACGAATTAACACACAATTTGCGTCCATATGAAATACTCTGGATTCCCAGCATTGTCCTTCTAAATCGAGATACGTTTCTACGGAAAAGACAGGATTTCCTTTGGGGTTCCGAGTATCTCTTTTCCGATGCATTATTCCTCCTTTACTGCATTACTTGTTCCCTCACATTGACGAATTAACACACAATTTGCGTCCATATGAAATACTCTGGATTCCCTGCATTGTCCTTCTAAATCGGGATTCGTTTCTATGGAAACGATAGGATTTTCTTTGGGGTTACGAGTATCTCTTTTCCGATGCATTATTCCTCCTTTACTGCATCCCTCGCTCCCTCACATTGACGAATTAACACACAATTTGCGTCCATATGAAATACTCTGGATTCCCTGCATTGTCCTTCTAAATCGAGATACGTTTCTACGGAAAAGACAGTATTTCCTTTGGTGTTCCGAGTATCTCTTTTCCGATGCATTATTCCTCCTTTACAGCATCCCTCGCTAACTCACATTGACGAATTAACACACAATTTGCGTCCATATGAAATACTCTGGATTCGATGCATTGTCCTTCTAATTCGAGATACGTTTCTACGGAAACGATAGGATTTTCTTTGGGGTTCCAAGTATCTCTTTTCCGATGCATTATTCCTCCTTTACTGCATCCCTTGTTCCCTCACATTGACGAATTAACACACAATTTGCGTCCATATAAAATACTCTGGATTCCCTGCATTGTCCTTCTAAATCGGGATTCGTTTCTACGGAAACGATAGGATTTTCTTTGGGGTTACGAGTATCTCTTTTCCGATGCATTATTCCTCCTTTACTGCATCCCTCGCTCCCTCACATTGCCGAATTAACACACAAATTGCGTCCATATGAAATACTCTGGGTTCCCTGCATTATCTTTCTAAAGCGAGATACGTTTCTACGGAAACGATAGGCTTTCCTTTTGGGAGTCGAGTATCTCTTTTCCGATGCATTATTCCTCCTTTACTGCATCCCTCGCTCCCTCACATTGACGAATTAACACACAATTTGCGTCCATATGAAATACTTTGGATTCCCTGCATTGTCCTTCTAAATCGAGATACGTTTCTACGGAAACGATAGGAATTTCTTTGGGTTTCCGAGTATCTCTTTTCCGATGCATTATTCCTCCTTTACTGCATCCCTCGCTCCCTCACATTGACGAACTAACACACAATTTGCGTCCATATGAAATACTCTGGATTCCTTGCATTGTCCTTCTAAATAGAGATACGTTTCTATGGAAACGATAGGATTTTCTTTGGGGTTCCGAGTATCTCTTTTCCGATGCATTATTCGTCCTTTACTGCATCCCTCGCTCCCTCACATTGCCGAATTAACACACAATTTGCGTCCATATGAAATACTGTGGGTTCCCTGCATTATCTTTTTAAAACGAGATACGTTTCTATGGAAACGATAGGATTTTCTTTTGGGAGTCGATTATCTCTTTTCCGATGCATTATTTCGCCTTTACTGCATCTATTCCTCCTTTACTGCATCCCTCGCTCCCTCACATTGACGAATTAACACACACTTTGCGTCCATATGATATACTCCGGATTCCCTGCATTGACCTTCTATATCGAGATACGTTTCTACGGAAACGATAGGATTTTCTTTGGGGTTCCGAGTATCTCTTTTCCGATGCATTATTCCTCCTTTACTGCATCCCTCGCTCCCTCACATTGACGAATTAACACACAATTTGCGTCCATATGAAATACTTTGGATTCCCTGCATTGTCCTTCTAAAACGAGATACGTTTCTACGGAAACGATAGGATTTTCTTTGGGGTTCCGAGTATCTCTTTTCCGATGCATTATTCCTCCTTTACTGCATCACTCGCTCCCTCACATTGACGAATTAACACACAATTTGCGTCCATATGAAATACTCTGGATTCCCTGCATTGTCCTTCTAAATCGAGATACGTTTCTACGGAAAAGACAGGATTTCCTTTGGGGTTCCGAGTATCTCTTTTCCGATGCATTATTCCTCCTTTACTGCATCCCTCGCTAACTCACATTGACGAATTAACACACAATTTACGTCCATATGAAATACTCTGGATTCGCTGCATTGTCCTTCTAATTCGAGATACGTTTCTACGGAAACGATAGGATTTTCTTTGGGGTTCCGAGTATCTCTTTTCCGATGCATTATTCCTCCGTTACTGCATCCCTTGTTCCCTCACATTGACGAATTAACACACAATTTGCGTCCATATGAAATACTCTGGATTCCCTGCATTGTCCTTCTAAATCGGGATTCGTTTCTACGGAAACGATAGGATTTTCTTTGGGGTTCCGAGTATCTCTTTTCCGATGCATTATTCCTCCTTTACTGCATCCCTCGCTCCCTCACATTGCCGAATTAACACACAAATTGCGTCCATATGAAATACTCTGGATTCCCTGCATTATCTTTCTAAAGCGAGATATGTTTCTACGGAAACGATAGGATTTTCTTTTGGGAGTCGAGTATCTCTTTTCCGATGCATTATTCATCCTTTACGGCATCCCTCGCTCCCTCACATTGACAAATTAACACACAATTTGCGTCCATATGAAATACTCTGGATTCCCTGCATTGTCCTTTTAAATCGAGATACGTTTCTACGGAAACGATAGGATTTTCTTTGGGGTTCCGAGTATCTCTTTTCCGATGCATTATTCCGCCTTAACTGCATCCCTCGCTCCCTCACATTGACGAATTAACACACAATTTGCGTCCATATGAAATACTCTGGATTCCCTGCATTGTCCTTCTAAATCAAGATACGTTTCTACGGAAACGATAGCATTTTCTTTTTGGTTCCGAGTATCTCTTTTCCGATGCATTATTCCTCCTTTACTGCATCCCTCGCTCCCTCACATTGACGAATTAACACACAATTTGCGTCCATATGAAATACTCTGGATTCCCTGCATTGTCCTTCTAAAACGAGATACGTTTCTACGGAAACGATAGGATTTTCTTTGGGGTTCCGAGTATCTCTTTTCCGATGCATTATTCCTCCTTTACTGCATCCCTCGCTCCCTCACATTGACGAATTAACACACAATTTTCGTCCATATGAAATACTCTGGATTCCCTGCATTGTCCTTCTAAATCGAGATACGTTTCTACGGAAAAGACAGGATTTCCTTTGGGGTTCCGAGTATCTCTTTTCCGATGCATTATTCCTCCTTTACTGCATCCCTCGCTAACTCACATTGACGAATTAACACACAATTTGCGTCCATATGAAATACTCTGGATTCGCTGCATTGTCCTTCTAATTCGAGATACGTTTCTACGGAAACGATAGGATTTTCTTTGGGGTTCCGAGTATCTCTTTTCCGATGCATTATTCCTCCTTTACTGCATCCCTTGTTCCCTCACATTGACGAATTAACACACAATTTGCGTCCATATGAAATACTCTGGATTCCCTGCATTGTCCTTCTAGATCGGGATTCGATTCTACGGAAACGATAGGATTTTCTTTGGGGTTACGAGTATCTCTTTTCCGATGCATTATTCCTCCTTTACGGCATCCCTCGCTCCCTCACATTGCCGAATTAACACACAAATTGCGTCCATATGAAATACTCTGGGTTCCCTGCATTATCTTTCTAAAGCGAGTTACGTTTCTACGGAAACGATAGCATTTTCTTTTTGGTTCCGAGTATCTCTTTTCCGATGCATTATTCCTCCTTTACTGCATCCCTCGCTCCCTCACATTGACGAATTAACACACAATTTGCGTCCATATGAAATACTCTGGATTCCCTGCATTGTCCTTCTAAATCGAGATACGTTTCTACGGAAACGATACGATTTTCTTTGGGGTTCCGAGTATCTCTTTTCCGATGCATTATTCATCCTTTACTGCATCCCTCGCTCCCTCACATTGACGAATTAACACACAATTTGCGTCCATATGAAATACTCTGGATTCCCTGCATTGTCCTTCTAAAACGAGATACGTTTCTACGGAAACGATAGGATTTTCTTTGGGGTTCCGAGTATCTCTTTTCCGATGCATTATTCCTCCTTTACTGCATCCCTCGCTCCCTCACATTGACGAATTAACACACAATTTTCGTCCATATGAAATACTCTGGATTCCCTGCATTGTCCTTCTAAATCGAGATACGTTTCTACGGAAAAGACAGGATTTCCTTTGGGGTTCCGAGTATCTCTTTTCCGATGCATTATTCCTCCTTTACTGCATCCCTCGCTAACTCACATTGACGAATTAACACACAATTTGCGTCCATATGAAATACTCTGGATTCGCTGCATTGTCCTTCTAATTCGAGATACGTTTCTACGGAAACGATAGGATTTTCTTTGGGGTTCCGAGTATCTCTTTTCCGATGCATTATTCCTCCTTTACTGCATCCCTTGTTCCCTCACATTGACGAATTAACACACAATTTGCGTCCATATGAAATACTCTGGATTCCCTGCATTGTCCTTCTAGATCGGGATTCGTTTCTACGGAAACGATAGGATTTTCTTTGGGGTTACGAGTATCTCTTTTCCGATGCATTATTCCTCCTTTACGGCATCCCTCGCTCCCTCACATTGCCGAATTAACACACAAATTGCGTCCATATGAAATACTCTGGGTTCCCTGCATTATCTTTCTAAAGCGAGTTACGTTTCTACGGAAACGATAGGATTTTCTTTTGGGAGTCGAGTATCTCTTTTCCGATGCATTATTCCTCCTTTACTGCATCCCTCGCTCCCTCACATTGACGAATTAACACACAATTTGCGTCCATATGAAATACTCTGGATTCCCTGCATTGTCCTTTTAAATCGAGATACGTTTCTACGGAAACGATAGGATTTTCTTTGGGGTTCCGAGTATCTCTTTTCCGATGCATTATTCCGCCTTTACTGCATCCCTCGCTCCCTAACATTGACGAATTAACGCACAATTTGCGTCCATATGAAATACTCTGGATTCCCTGCATTGTCCTTCTAAATCAAGATACGTTTCTACGGAAACGATAGGATTTTCTTTGGGGTTCCGAGTATCTCTTTTCCAATGCATTATTCCTCCTTTACTGCATCCCTCGCTCCCTCGCATTGACGAATTAACACACAATTTGCGTCCATATGAAATACTCTGGATTCCCTGCATTGTCCTTCTAAATCGAGATACGTTTCTACGGAAACGATACGATTTTCTTTGGGGTTCCGCGTATCTCATTTCCGATGCATTATTCCTCCTTTACTGCATCCCTCGCTCCCTCACATTGACGAATTAACACACAATTTGCGTCCATATGAAATAGACTGGATTCCCTGCATTGTCCTCCTAAATCGAGATACGTTTCTACGGAAACGAAAGGATTTTCTTTGGGGTTCCGAGTATCTCTTTTCCGATGCATTATTCCTCCTTTACTGCATCCTTCGCTCCCTCACATTGCCGAATTAATACACAATTTGCGTCCATATGAAATACTCTGGGTTCCTTGCATTATCTTTCTAAAACGAGATACGTTTCTATGGAAACGATAGGATTTTCTTTTGGGAGTCGAGTATCTCTTTTCCGATGCATTATTTCTCCTTTACTGCATCTATTCCTCCTTTACTGCATCCTTCGCTCCCTCACATTGTCGAATTAACACACAATTTGCGTCCATATGATATACTCCGGATTCCCTGCATTGTCCTTCTATATCGAGATACGTTTCTACGGAAACGATAGGATTTTCTTTGGGGTTCCGAGTATCTCTTTTCCGATGCATTATTCAGCCTTTACTGCATCCCTCGCTCCCTCACATTGACGAATTGACACACAATTTGCGTCCATATGAAATACTCTGGATTCCCTGCATTGTCCTTCTAAAACGAGATACGTTTCTACGGAAACGAGAGGATTTTCTTTGGGGTTCCGAGTATCTCTTTTCCGATGCTCTATTCCTCCTTTACTGCATCCCTCGCTCCCTCACATTGACGAATTAAGACACAATTTGCGTCCATATGAAATACTCTGGATTCCCTGCATTGTCCTAAATCGAGATACGTTTCTACGGAAAAGACAGGATTTTCTTTGGGGTTCCGAGTATCTCTTTTCCGATGCATTATTCCTCCTTTACTGCATCCCTCGCTAACTCACATTGACGAATTAATACACAATTTGCGTCCATATGAAATACTCTGGATTCGCTGCATTGTCCTTCTAATTCGAGATACGTTTCTACGGAAACGATAGGATTTTCTTTGGGGTTCCGAGTATCTCTTTTCCGATGCATTATTCCTCCTTTACTGCATCCCTCGCTCCCTCACATTGACGAATTAACACACAATTTGCGTCCATATGAAATACTCTGGATTCCCTGCATTGTCCTTCTAAATCGGGATCGTTTCTACGGAAACGATAGGATTTTCTTTGGGGTTCCGAGTATCTCTTTTCCGATGCATTATTCCTCCTGTACTGCATCCCTCGCTCCCTCACATTGCCGAATTAACACACAAATTGCGTCCATATGAAATACTCTGGGTTCCCTGCATTATCTTTCTAAAGCGAGATACGTTTCTATTGAAACGATAGGATTTTCTTTTGGGAGTCGAGTATCTCTTTTCCGATGCATTATTCCTCCTTTACTGCATCCCTCGCTCCCTCACGTTGACGAATTAACACACAATTTGCTTCCATATGAAATACTCTGGATTCCCTGCATTGTCCTTCTAAATCGAGATACGTTTCTACGGAAGCGATAGGATTTTCTTTGGGGTTCCGAGTATCTCTTTTCCGATGCATTATTCAGCCTTTACTGCATCCCTCGCTCCCTCACATTGACGAATTGACACACAATTTGCGTCCATATGAAATACTCTGGATTCCCTGCATTGTCCTTCTAAAACGAGATACGTTTCTACGGAAACGAGAGGATTTTCTTTGGGGTTCCGAGTATCTCTTTTCCGATGCTCTATTCCTCCTTTACTGCATCCCTCGCTCCCTCACATTGACGAATTAAGACACAATTTGCGTCCATATGAAATACTCTGGATTCCCTGCATTGTCCTAAATCGAGATACGTTTCTACGGAAAAGACAGGATTTTCCTTGGGGTTCCGAGTATCTCTTTTCCGATGCATTATTCCTCCTTTACTGCATCCCTCGCTAACTCACATTGACGAATTAATACACAATTTGCGTCCATATGAAATACTCTGGATTCGCTGCATTGTCCTTCTAATTCGAGATACGTTTCTACGGAAACGATAGGATTTTCTTTGGGGTTCCGAGTATCTCTTTTCCGATGCATTATTCCTCCTTTACTGCATCCCTCGCTCCCTCACATTGACGAATTAACACACAATTTGCGTCCATATGAAATACTCTGGATTCCCTGCATTGTCCTTCTAAATCGGGATCGTTTCTACGGAAACGATAGGATTTTCTTTGGGGTTCCGAGTATCTCATTTCCGATGCATTATTCCTCCTGTACTGCATCCCTCGCTCCCTCACATTGCCGAATTAACACACAAATTGCGTCCATATGAAATACTCTGGGTTCCCTGCATTATCTTTCTAAAGCGAGATACGTTTCTATTGAAACGATAGGATTTTCTTTTGGGAGTCGAGTATCTCTTTTCCGATGCATTATTCCTCCTTTACTGCATCCCTCGCTCCCTCAAATTGACGAATTAACACACAATTTGCTTCCATATGAAATACTCTGGATTCCCTGCATTGTCCTTCTAAATCGAGATACGTTTCTACGGAAACGATAGGATTTTCTTTGGGGTTCTGAGTATCTCTTTTCCGATGCATTATTCCGCCTTTACTGCATCCCTCGCTCCCTCACATTGACGAATTAACACACAATTTGCGTCCATATGAAATACTCTGGATTCCCTGCATTGTCCTTCTAAATCAAGATACGTTTCTACGGAAACGATAGGATTTTCTTTGGGGTTCCGAGTATCTCTTTTCCGATGCATTATTCCTCCTTTACTGCATCCCTCGCTCCCTCACATTGACGAATTAACACACAATTTGCGTCCATATGAAATACTCTGGATTCCCTGCATTGTCCTTCTAAATCGAGATACGTTTCTACGGAAACGATAGGATTTTCTTTGGGGTTCCGCGTATCTCTTTTCCGATGCATTATTCCTCCTTTACTGCATCCCTCGCTGCCTCACATTGACGAATTAACACACAATTTGCGTCCATATGAAATACTCTGGATTCCCTGCATTGTCCTTCTAAATCGAGATACGTTTCTACGGAAACGATAGGATTTTCTTTGGGGTTCCGAGTATCTCTTTACGGATGCATTATTCCTCCTTTACTGCATCCCTCGCTCCCTCACATTGACGAATTAACACACAATTTTCGTCCATATGAAATACTCTGGATTCCCTGCATTGTCCTTCTAAATCGAGATACGTTTCTACGGAAAAGACAGGATTTCCTTTGGGGTTCCGAGTATCTCTTTTCCGATGCATTATTCCTCCTTTACTGCATCCCTCGCTAACTCACATTGACGAATTAACACACAATTTGCGTCCATATGAAATACTCTGGATTCGCTGCATTGTCCTTCTAATTCGAGATACGTTTCTACGGAAACGATAGGATTTTCTTTGGGGTTCCGAGTATCTCTTTTCCGATGCATTATTCCTCCTTTACTGCATCCCTTGTTCCCTCACATTGACGAATTAACACACAATTTGCGTCCATATGAAATACTCTGGATTCCCTGCATTGTCCTTCTAAATCGGGATTCGTTTCTACGGAAACGATAGGATTTTCTTTGGGGTTACGAGTATCTCTTTTCCGATGCATTATTCCTCCTTTACTGCATCCCTCGCTCCCTCACATTGCCGAATTAACACACAAATTGCGTCACATATGAAATACTCTGGGTTCCCTGCATTATCTTTCTAAAGCGAGATACGTTTCTACGGAAACGATAGGATTTTCTTTTGGGAGTCGAGTATCTCTTTTCCGATGCATTATTCCTCCTTTACTGCATCCCTCGCTCCCTCACATTGACGAATTAACACACAATTTGCGTCCATATGAAATACTCTGGATTCCCTGCATTGTCCTTTTAAATCGAGATACGTTTCTACGGAAACGATAGGATTTTCTTTGGGGTTCCGAGTATCTCTTTTCCGATGCATTATTCCGCCTTTACTGCATCCCTCGCTCCCTAACATTGACGAATTAACGCACAATTTGCGTCCATATGAAATACTCTGGATTCCCTGCATTGTCCTTCTAAATCAAGATACGTTTCTACGGAAACGATAGGATTTTCTTTGGGGTTCCGAGTATCTCTTTTCCAATGCATTATTCCTCCTTTACTGCATCCCTCGCTCCCTCGCATTGACGAATTAACACACAATTTGCGTCCATATGAAATAGACTGGATTCCCTGCATTGTCCTCCTAAATCGAGATACGTTTCTACGGAAACGAAAGGATTTTCTTTGGGGTTCCGAGTATCTCTTTTCCGATGCATTATTCCTCCTTTACTGCATCCTTCGCTCCCTCACATTGCCGAATTAATACACAATTTGCGTCCATATGAAATACTCTGGGTTCCTTGCATTATCTTTCTAAAACGAGATACGTTTCTATGGAAATGATTGGATTTTCTTTTGGCAGTCGAGTATCTCTTTTCCGATGCATTATTTCTCCTTTACTGCATCTATTCCTCCTTTACTGCATCCTTCGCTCCCTCACATTGTCGAATTAACACACAATTTGCGTCCATATGATATACTCCGGATTCCCTGCATTGTCCTTCTATATCGAGATACGTTTCTACGGAAACGATAGGATTTTCTTTGGGGTTCCGAGTATCTCTTTTCCGATGCATTATTCAGCCTTTACTGCATCCCTCGCTCCCTCACATTGACGAATTGACACACAATTTGCGTCCACATGAAATACTCTGGATTCCCTGCATTGTCCTTCTAAAACGAGATACGTTTCTACGGAAACGAGAGGATTTTCTTTGGGGTTCCGAGTATCTCTTTTCCGATGCTCTATTCCTCCTTTACTGCATCCCTCGCTCCCTCACATTGACGAATTAAGACACAATTTGCGTCCATATGAAATACTCTGGATTCCCTGCATTGTCCTAAATCGAGATACGTTTCTACGGAAAAGACAGGATTTTCTTTGGGGTTCCGAGTATCTCTTTTCCGATGCATTATTCCTCCTTTACTGCATCCCTCGCTAACTCACATTGACGAATTAATACACAATTTGCGTCCATATGAAATACTCTGGATTCGCTGCATTGTCCTTCTAATTCGAGATACGTTTCTACGGAAACGATAGGATTTTCTTTGGGGTTCCGAGTATCTCTTTTCCGATGCATTATTCCTCCTTTACTGCATCCCTCGCTCCCTCACATTGACGAATTAACACACAATTTGCGTCCATATGAAATACTCTGGATTCCCTGCATTGTCCTTCTAAATCGGGATCGTTTCTACGGAAACGATAGGATTTTCTTTGGGGTTCCGAGTATCTCTTTTCCGATGCATTATTCCTCCTGTACTGCATCCCTCGCTCCCTCACATTGTTGAATTAACACACAAATTGCGTCCATATGAAATACTCTGGGTTCCCTGCATTATCTTTCTAAAGCGAGATACGTTTCTATTGAAACGATAGGATTTTCTTTTGGGAGTCGAGTATCTCTTTTCCGATGCATTATTCCTCCTTTACTGCATCCCTCGCTCCCTCACATTGACGAATTAACACACAATTTGCTTCCATATGAAATACTCTGGATTCCCTGCATTGTCCTTCTAAATCGAGATACGTTTCTACGGAAACGATAGGATTTTCTTTGGGGTTCCGAGTATCTCTTTTCCGATGCATTATTCAGCCTTTACTGCATCCCTCGCTCCCTCACATTGACGAATTGACACACAATTTGCGTCCATATGAAATACTCTGGATTCCCTGCATTGTCCTTCTAAAACGAGATACGTTTCTACGGAAACGAGAGGATTTTCTTTGGGGTTCCGAGTATCTCTTTTCCGATGCTCTATTCCTCCTTTACTGCATCCCTCGCTCCCTCACATTGACGAATTAAGACACAATTTGCGTCCATATGAAATACTCTGGATTCCCTGCATTGTCCTAAATCGAGATACGTTTCTACGGAAAAGACAGGATTTTCTTTGGGGTTCCGAGTATCTCTTTTCCGATGCATTATTCCTCCTTTACTGCATCCCTCGCTAACTCACATTGACGAATTAATACACAATTTGCGTCCATATGAAATACTCTGGATTCGCTGCATTGTCCTTCTAATTCGAGATACGTTTCTACGGAAACGATAGGATTTTCTTTGGGGTTCCGAGTATCTCTTTTCCGATGCATTATTCCTCCTTTACTGCATCCCTCGCTCCCTCACATTGACGAATTAACACACAATTTGCGTCCATATGAAATACTCTGGATTCCCTGCATTGTCCTTCTAAATCGAGATACGTTTCTACGGAAACGATAGGATTTTCTTTGGGGTTCCGAGTATCTCTTTTCCAATGCATTATTCCTACTTTACTGCATTTCTCGCTCCCTCACATTGACGAATTAACACACAATTTGCGACCATATGAAATACTCTGGATTCCCTGCATTGTCCTTCTAAATCGAGATACGTTTCCACGTAAACGATAGGATTTTCTTTGGGGTTCCGTGTATCGCTTATCCGATGCATTATTCCTCCTTTACTGCATCCCTCGCTCCCTCACATTGACGAATTAACACACAATTTGCGTCCATATGGAATACTCAGGATTCCCTGCATTGTCCTTCTAATCGAGATACGTTTCTACGGAAACGATAGGATTTTCTTTGGGGTTCCGAGTATCTCTTTTCCGATGCATTATTCCCCCTTTACTGCATCCCTCGCTCCCTCACATTGACGAATTAACACACAATTTGCGTCCATATGAAATACTCTGGATTCCCTGCATTGTCCTTTTAAATCGAGATACGTTTCTACGGAAACGATAGGATTTTCTTTGGGGTTCCGAGTATCTCTTTTCCGATGCATTATTCCGCCTTTACTGCATCCCTCGCTCCCTAACATTGACGAATTAACGCACAATTTGCGTCCATATGAAATACTCTGGATTCCCTGCATTGTCCTTCTAAATCAAGATACGTTTCTACGGAAACGATAGGATTTTCTTTGGGGTTCCGAGTATCTCTTTTCCAATGCATTATTCCTCCTTTACTGCATCCCTCGCTCCCTCGCATTGACGAATTAACACACAATTTGCGTCCATATGAAATACTCTCTATTCCCTGCATTGTCCTTCTAAATCGAGATACGTTTCTACGGAAACGATACGATTTTCTTTGGGGTTCCGCGTATCTCATTTCCGATGCATTATTCCTCCTTTACTGCATCCCTCGCTCCCTCACATTGACGAATTAACACACAATTTGCGTCCATATGAAATAGACTGGATTCCCTGCATTGTCCTCCTAAATCGAGATACGTTTCTACGGAAACGAAAGGATTTTCTTTGGGGTTCCGAGTATCTCTTTTCCGATGCATTATTCCTCCTTTACTGCATCCTTCGCTCCCTCACATTGCCGAATTAATACACAATTTGCGTCCATATGAAATACTCTGGGTTCCTTGCATTATCTTTCTAAAACGAGATACTTTTCTATGGAAATGATAGGATTTTCTTTTGGGAGTCGAGTATCTCTTTTCCGATGCATTATTTCTCCTTTACTGCATCTATTCCTCCTTTACTGCATCCTTCGCTCCCTCACATTGTCGAATTAACACACAATTTGCGTCCATATGATATACTCCGGATTCCCTGCATTGTCCTTCTATATCGAGATACGTTTCTACGGAAACGATAGGATTTTCTTTGGGGTTCCGAGTATCTCTTTTCCGATGCATTATTCATCCTTTACTGCATCCCTCGCTCCCTCACATTGACGAATTGACACACAATTTGCGTCCATATGAAATACTCTGGATTCCCTGCATTGTCCTTCTAAAACGAGATACGTTTCTACGGAAACGAGAGGATTTTCTTTGGGGTTCCGAGTATCTCTTTTCCGATGCTCTATTCCTCCTTTACTGCATCCCTCGCTCCCTCACATTGACGAATTAAGACACAATTTGCGTCCATATGAAATACTCTGGATTCCCTGCATTGTCCTAAATCGAGATACGTTTCTACGGAAAAGACAGGATTTTCTTTGGGGTTCCGAGTATCTCTTTTCCGATGCATTATTCCTCCTTTACTGCATCCCTCGCTAACTCACATTGACGAATTAATACACAATTTGCGTCCATATGAAATACTCTGGATTCGCTGCATTGTCCTTCTAATTCGAGATACGTTTCTACGGAAACGATAGGATTTTCTTTGGGGTTCCGAGTATCTCTTTTCCGATGCATTATTCCTCCTTTACTGCATCCCTCGCTCCCTCACATTGACGAATTAACACACAATTTGCGTCCATATGAAATACTCTGGATTCCCTGCATTGTCCTTCTAAATCGGGATCGTTTCTACGGAAACGATAGGATTTTCTTTGGGGTTCCGAGTATCTCTTTTCCGATGCATTATTCCTCCTGTACTGCATCCCTCGCTCCCTCACATTGTTGAATTAACACACAAATTGCGTCCATATGAAATACTCTGGGTTCCCTGCATTATCTTTCTAAAGCGAGATACGTTTCTATTGAAACGATAGGATTTTCTTTTGGGAGTCGAGTATCTCTTTTCCGATGCATTATTCCTCCTTTACTGCATCCCTCGCTCCCTCACATTGACGAATTAACACACAATTTGCTTCCATATGAAATACTCTGGATTCCCTGCATTGTCCTTCTAAATCGAGATACGTTTCTACGGAAACGATAGGATTTTCTTTGGGGTTCCGAGTATCTCTTTTCCGATGCATTATTCAGCCTTTACTGCATCCCTCGCTCCCTCACATTGACGAATTGACACACAATTTGCGTCCATATGAAATACTCTGGATTCCCTGCATTGTCCTTCTAAAACGAGATACGTTTCTACGGAAACGAGAGGATTTTCTTTGGGGTTCCGAGTATCTCTTTTCCGATGCTCTATTCCTCCTTTACTGCATCCCTCGCTCCCTCACATTGACGAATTAAGACACAATTTGCGTCCATATGAAATACTCTGGATTCCCTGCATTGTCCTAAATCGAGATACGTTTCTACGGAAAAGACAGGATTTTCTTTGGGGTTCCGAGTATCTCTTTTCCGATGCATTATTCCTCCTTTACTGCATCCCTCGCTAACTCACATTGACGAATTAATACACAATTTGCGTCCATATGAAATACTCTGGATTCGCTGCATTGTCCTTCTAATTCGAGATACGTTTCTACGGAAACGATAGGATTTTCTTTGGGGTTCCGAGTATCTCTTTTCCGATGCATTATTCCTCCTTTACTGCATCCCTCGCTCCCTCACATTGACGAATTAACACACAATTTGCGTCCATATGAAATACTCTGGATTCCCTGCATTGTCCTTCTAAATCGAGATACGTTTCTACGGAAACGATAGGATTTTCTTTGGGGTTCCGAGTATCTCTTTTCCAATGCATTATTCCTACTTTACTGCATTTCTCGCTCCCTCACATTGACGAATTAACACACAATTTGCGACCATATGAAATACTCTGGATTCCCTGCATTGTCCTTCTAAATCGAGATACGTTTCCACGTAAACGATAGGATTTTCTTTGGGGTTCCGTGTATCGCTTATCCGATGCATTATTCCTCCTTTACTGCATCCCTCGCTCCCTCACATTGACGAATTAACACACAATTTGCGTCCATATGGAATACTCAGGATTCCCTGCATTGTCCTTCTAATCGAGATACGTTTCTACGGAAACGATAGGATTTTCTTTGGGGTTCCGAGTATCTCTTTTCCGATGCATTATTCCCCCTTTACTGCATCCCTCGCTCCCTCACATTGACGAATTAACACTTAATTTGCGTCCATATGAAAAACTCTGGATTCCCTGCATAGTCCTTCTAAATCGGGATTCGTTTCTACGGAAACGATAGGATTTTCTTTGGGGTTCCGAGTATCTCTTTTGCGATGCATTATTCCTCCTGTACTGCATCCCTCGCTCCCTCACATTGCCGAATTAACACACAAATTGCGTCCATATGAAATACTCTGGGTTCCCTGCATTATCTTTCTAAAGCGAGATACGTTTCTACGGAAACGATAGGATTTTCTTTTGGGAGTCGAGTATCTCTTTTCCGATGCATTATTCCTCCTTTACTGCATCCCTCGCTCCCTCACATTGACGAATTAAAACACAATTTGCTTCCATATGAAATACTCTGGATTCCCTGCATTGTCCTTCTAAATCGAGATACGTTTCTACGGAAACGATAGGATTTTCTTTGGGGTTCCGCGTATCTCTTTTCCGATGCATTATTCCTCCTTTACTGCATCCCTCGCTCCCTCACATTGACGAATTAACACACAATTTGCGTCCATATGAAATACTCTGGATTCCCTGCATTGTCCTTCTAAATCGAGATACGTTTCTACGGAATCGATAGTATTTTCTTTGGGGTTCCGAGTATCTCTTTACGGATGCATTATTCCTCCTTTACTGCATCCCTCGCTCCCTCACATTGACGAATTAACACACAATTTGCGTCCATATGAAATACTCTGGATTCCTTGCATTGTCCTTCTAAATCGAGATACGTTTCTACGGAAACGAAAGGATTTTCTTTGGGGTTCCGAGTATCTCTTTTCCGATGCATTATTCCTCCTTTACTGCATCCCTCTCTCCCTCACATTGCCGAATTATCACACAATTTGCGTCCATATGAAATACTCTGGGTTCCCTGCATTATCTTTCTAAAATGAGATACGTATCTACGGAAACGATAGGATTTTCTTTTGGGAGTCGAGTATCTGTTTTCCGATGCATTATTCCTCCTTTACTGCATCCCTCGCTCCCTCACATTGACGAATTAACACACAATTTGCGTCCATATGAAATACTCTGGATTCCGTGCATTGTCCTTCTAAATCGAGATACGTTTCTACGGAAACGATAGGATTTTCTTTGGCGTTCCGAGTATCTCTTAACGGATGCATTATTCCTCCTTTACTGCATCCCTCGCTCCCTCACATTGACGAATTAACACACAATTTGCGTCCATATGAAATACTCTGGATTCCTTGCATTGTCCTTCTAAATCGAGATACGTTTCTACGGAAACGATAGGATTTTCTTTTGGGAGTCGAGTATCTGTTTTCCGATGCATTATTCCTCCTTTACTGCATCCCTCGCTCCCTCATATTGACGAATTAACACACAATTTGCGTCCATATGATATACTCTGGATTCCCTGCATTGTCCTTCTAAATCGAGATATGTTTCTACGGAAACGATAGGATTTTCTTTGGGGTTCCGATTATCTCTTTTCCAATGCATTATTCCTACTTTACTGCATTTCTCGCTCCCTCACATTGACGAATTAACACACAATTTGCGACCATATGAAATACTCTGGATTCCCTGCATTGTCCTTCTAAATCGAGATACGTTTCCACGTAAACGATAGGATTTTCTTTGGGGTTCCGTGTATCGCTTATCCGATGCATTATTCCTCCTTTACTGCATCCCTCGCTCCCTCACATTGACGAATTAACACACAATTTGCGTCCATATGGAATACTCAGGATTCCCTGCATTGTCCTTCTAATCGAGATACGTTTCTACGGAAACGATAGGATTTTCTTTGGGGTTCCGAGTATCTCTTTTCCGATGCATTATTCCCCCTTTACTGCATCCCTCGCTCCCTCACATTGACGAATTAACACACAATTTGCGTCCATATGAAAAACTCTGGATTCCCTGCATAGTCCTTCTAAATCGGGATTCGTTTCTACGGAAACGATAGGATTTTCTTTGGGGTTCCGAGTATCTCTTTTGCGATGCATTATTCCTCCTGTACTGCATCCCTCGCTCCCTCACATTGCCGAATTAACACACAAATTGCGTCCATATGAAATACTCTGGGTTCCCTGCATTATCTTTCTAAAGCGAGATACGTTTCTACGGAAACGATAGGATTTTCTTTTGGGAGTCGAGTATCTCTTTTCCGATGCATTATTCCTCCTTTACTGCATCCCTCGCTCCCTCACATTGACGAATTAAAACACAATTTGCTTCCATATGAAATACTCTGGATTCCCTGCATTGTCCTTCTAAATCGAGATACGTTTCTACGGAAACGATAGGATTTTCTTTGGGGTTCCGCGTATCTCTTTTCCGATGCATTATTCCTCCTTTACTGCATCCCTCGCTCCCTCACATTGACGAATTAACACACAATTTGCGTCCATATGAAATACTCTGGATTCCCTGCATTGTCCTTCTAAATCGAGATACGTTTCTACGGAATCGATAGTATTTTCTTTGGGGTTCCGAGTATCTCTTTACGGATGCATTATTCCTCCTTTACTGCATCCCTCGCTCCCTCACATTGACGAATTAACACACAATTTGCGTCCATATGAAATACTCTGGATTCCTTGCATTGTCCTTCTAAATCGAGATACGTTTCTACGGAAACGAAAGGATTTTCTTTGGGGTTCCGAGTATCTCTTTTCCGATGCATTATTCCTCCTTTACTGCATCCCTCTCTCCCTCACATTGCCGAATTATCACACAATTTGCGTCCATATGAAATACTCTGGGTTCCCTGCATTATCTTTCTAAAATGAGATACGTTTCTACGGAAACGATAGGATTTTCTTTTGGGAGTCGAGTATCTGTTTTCCGATGCATTATTCCTCCTTTACTGCATCCCTCGCTCCCTCACATTGACGAATTAACACACAATTTGCGTCCATATGAAATACTCTGGATTCCGTGCATTGTCCTTCTAAATCGAGATACGTTTCTACGGAAACGATAGGATTTTCTTTGGCGTTCCGAGTATCTCTTAACGGATGCATTATTCCTCCTTTACTGCATCCCTCGCTCCCTCACATTGACGAATTAACACACAATTTGCGTCCATATGAAATACTCTGGATTCCTTGCATTGTCCTTCTAAATCGAGATACGTTTCTACGGAAACGATAGGATTTTCTTTTGGGAGTCGAGTATCTGTTTTCCGATGCATTATTCCTCCTTTACTGCATCCCTCGCTCCCTCATATTGACGAATTAACACACAATTTGCGTCCATATGATATACTCTGGATTCCCTGCATTGTCCTTCTAAATCGAGATATGTTTCTACGGAAACGATAGGATTTTCTTTGGGGTTCCGATTATCTCTTTTCCAATGCATTATTCCTACTTTACTGCATTTCTCGCTCCCTCACATTGACGAATTAACACACAATTTGCGACCATATGAAATACTCTGGAATCCCTGCATTGTCCTTCTAAATCGCGATACGTTTCTACGTAAACGATAGGATTTTCTTTGGGGTTCCGTGTATCGCTTATCCGATGCATTATTCCTCCTTTACTGCATCCCTCACTCCCTCACATTGACGAATTAACACACAATTTGCGTCCATATGGAATACTCAGGATTCCCTGCATTGTCCTTCTAAATCGAGATAAGTTTCTACGGAAACGATAGGATTTTCTTTGGGGTTCCGAGTATCTCTTTTCCGATGCATAATTCCTCCTTTACTGCATCCCTTGTTCCCTCACATTGACGAATTAACACACAATTTGCGTCCATATGAAATACTCTGGATTCCCTGCATTGTCCTTCTAAATCGGGATTCGTTTCTACGGAAACGATAGGATTTTCTTTGGGGTTCCGAGTATCTCTTTTCCGATGCATTATTCCTCCTGTACTGCATCCCTCGCTCCCTCACATTGCCGAATTGACACACAAATTGCGTCCATATGAAATACTCTGGGTTCCCTGCATTATCTTTCTAATGCGAGATACGTTTCTATGGAAACGATAGGATTTTCTTTTGGGAGTCGAGTATCTCTTTTCCGATGCATTATTCCTCCTTTACTGCATCCCTCGCTCCCTCACATTGACGAATTAACACACAATTTGCTTCCATATGAAATACTCTGGATTCTCTGTATTGTCCTTCTAAATCGAGATACGTTTCTACGGAAACGATAGGATTTTTTTTGAGGTTCCGAGTATCTCTTTTCCGATGCATTATTCCGCCTTTACTGCATCCCTCGCTCCCTCACATTGACGAATTAACACACAATTTGCGACCATATGAAATACTCTGGATTCCCTGCATTGTACTTCTAAATCAAGATACGTTTCTACGGAAACGATAGGATTTTCTTTGGGGTTCCGAGTATCTCTTTTCCGATGCATTATTCCTCCTTTACTGCATCCCTCGCTCCCTCACATTGACGAATTAACACACAGTTTGCGTCCATATGAAATACTCTGGATTCCCTGCATTGTCCTTCTAAATCGAGATACGTTTCTACGGAAACGATAGGATTTTCTTTGGGGTTCCGCGTATCTCTTTTCCGATGCATTATTCCTCCTTTACTGCATCCCTCGCTCCCTCACATTGACGAATTAACACACAATTTTCGTCCATATGAAATACTCTGGATTCCCTGCATTGTCCTTCTAAATCGAGATACGTTTCTACGGAAACGATAGGATTTTCTTTGGGGTTCCGAGTATCTCTTTACGGATGCATTATTCCTCCTTTACTGCATCCCTCGCTCCCTCACATTGACGAATTAACACACAATTTGCGTCCATATGAAATACTCTGGAATCCTTGCATTGTCCTTCTAAATCGAGATACGTTTCTACGGAAACGAAAGGATTTTCTTTGGGGTTCCGAGTATCTGTTTTCCGATGCATTATTCCTCCTTTACTGCATCCCTCGCTCCCTCACATTGCCGAATTATCACACAATTTGCGTCCATATGAAAAACTCTGGGTTCCCTGCATTATCTTTCTAAAATGAGATACGTTTCTACGGAAACGATAGGATTATCTTTTGGGAGTCGAGTATCTGTTTTCCGATGCATTATTCCTCCTTTACTGCATTTCTCGCTCCCTCACATTGACGAATTAACACACAATTTGCGTCCATATGAAATACTCTGGCTTCCTTGCATTGTCCTTCTAAATCGAGATACGTTTCTACGGAAACGAAAGGATTTTCTTTGGGGTTCCGAGTATCTCTTTTCCGATGCATTATTCCTCCTTTACTGCATCCCTCGCTCCCTCACATTGACGAATTAACACACAATTTTCGTCCATATGAAATATTCTGGATTCCCTGCATTGTCCTTCTAAATCGAGATACGTTTCTACGGAAACGATAGGATTTTCTTTGGGGTTCCGAGTATCTCTTTACGGATGCATTATTTCTCCTTTAC
The DNA here is from genome assembly GCF_023898315.1 of Schistocerca nitens. Classification (NCBI taxonomy): domain Eukaryota; kingdom Metazoa; phylum Arthropoda; class Insecta; order Orthoptera; family Acrididae; genus Schistocerca; species Schistocerca nitens. The sequence continues at coordinate 1,126,785,228 of NC_064615.1, forward strand.
TGCATCCCTCGCTCCCTCACATTGACGAATTAACACACAATTTGCGTCCGTATGATATACTCTGGATTCCTTGCATTGTCCTTCTAAATCGAGATACGTTTCTACGGAAACGAAAGGATTTTCTTTGGGGTTCCGAGTATCTCTTTTCCAATGCATTATTCCTCCTTTACTGCATTTCTCGCTCCCTCACATTGACGAATTAACACACAATTTGCGTCCATATGAAATACTCTGGATTCCTTGCATTGTCCTTCTAAATCGAGATACGTTTCTACGGAAACGAAAGGATTTTCTTTGGGGTTCCGAGTATCTCTTTTCCGATGCATTATTCCTCCTTTACTGCATCCCTCGCTCCCTCACATTGACGAATTAACACACAATTTTCGTCCATATGAAATACTCTGGATTCCCTGCATTGGCCTTCTAAATCGAGATACGTTTCTACGGAAACGATAGGATTTTCTTTGGGGTTCCGAGTATCTCTTTACGGATGCATTATTTTTCCTTTACTGCATCCCTCGCTCCCTCACATTGACGAATTAACACACAATTTGCGTCCGTATGAAATACTCTGGATTCCTTGCATTGTCCTTCTAAATCGAGATACGTTTCTCCGGAACGAAAGGATTTTCTTTGGGGTTCCGAGTATCTCTTCTCCAATGCATTATTCCTACTTTACTGCATTTCTCGCTCCCTCACATTGACGAATTAACACACAATTTGCGACCATATGAAATACTCTGGATTCCCTGCATTGTACTTCTAAATCAAGATACGTTTCTACGGAAACGATTGGATTTTCTTTGGGGATCCGAGTATCTCTTTTCCGATGCATTATTCCTCCTTTACTGCATCCCTCGCTCCCTCACATTGACGAATTAACACACAATTTGCGTCCATATTAAATACTCTGGATTCCTTGCATTGTCCTTCTAAATCGAGATACGTTTCTACGGAAACAAAAGGATTTTCTTTGGGGTTCCGAGTATCTCTTTTCCAATGCATTATTCCTACTTTACTGCATTTCTCGCTCCCTCACATTGACGAATTAACACACAATTTTCGACCATATGAAATACTCTGTATTCCCTGCATTGTACTTCTAAATCAAGATACGTTTCTACGGAAACGATTGGATTTTCTTTGGGGATCCGAGTATCTCTTTTCCGATGCATTATTCCTCCTTTACTGCATCCCTCGCTCCCTCACATTGACGAATTAACACACAATTTGCGTCCATATGAAATACTCTGGATTCCCTGCATTGTCCTTCTAAATCGAGATACGTTTCTACCGAAACGATAGGATTTTCTTTGGGGTTCCGCGTATCTCTTTTACGATGCATTATTCCTCCTTTACCGCATCCCTCGCTCCTACACATTGACGAATTAACACACAATTTTCGTCCATATGAAATACTCTGGATTCCCTGCATTGTACTTCTAAATCAAGATACGTTTCTACGGAAACGATAGGAATTTCTATGGGGTTCCGAGTATCTCTTTTCCGATGCATTATTCCTCCTTTACTGCATCCCTCGCTCCCTCACATTGACGAATTAACACACAATTTGCGTCCATATGAAATACTCTGGATTCCCTGCATTGTCCTTCTAAATCGAGATACGTTTCTACGGAAACGATAGGATTTTCTTTGGGGTTCCGCGTATCTCTTTTCCGATGCATTATTCCTCCTTTACTGCATCCCTCGCTCCCTCACATTGACGAATTAACACACAATTTTCGTCCATATGAAATACTCTGGATTCCCTGCATTGTCCTTCTAAATCGAGATACGTTTCTACGGAAACGATAGGATTTTCTTTGGGGTTCCGAGTATCTCTTTACGGATGCATTATTCCTCCTTTACTGCATCCCTCGCTCCCTCACATTGACGAATTAACACACAATTTGCGTCCGTATGAAATACTCTGGAATCCTTGCATTGTCCTTCTAAATCGAGATACGTTTCTACGGAAACGAAAGGATTTTCTTTGGGGTTCCGAGTATCTCTTTTCCGATGCATTATTCCTCCTTTACTGCATCCCTCGCTCCCTCACATTGCCGAATTATCACACAATTTGCGTCCATATGAAAAACTCTGGGTTCCCTGCATTATCTTTCTAAAATGAGATACGTTTCTACGGAAACGATAGGATTATCTTTTGGGAGTCGAGTATCTGTTTTCCGATGCATTATTCCTCCTTTACTGCATTTCTCGCTCCCTCACATTGACGAATTAACACACAATTTGCGTCCATATGAAATACTCTGGATTCCTTGCATTGTCCTTCTAAATCGAGATACGTTTCTACGGAAACGAAAGGATTTTCTTTTAGGTTCCGAGTATCTCTTTTCCGATGCATTATTCCTCCTTTACTGCATCCCTCGCTCCCTCACATTGACGAATTAACACACAATTTTCGTCCATATGAAATACTCTGGATTCCCTGCATTGTCCTTCTAAATCGAGATACGTTTCTACGGAAACGATAGGATTTTCTTTGGGGTTCCGAGTATCTCTTTACGGATGCATTATTTCTCCTTTACTGCATCCCTCGCTCCCTCACATTGACGAATTAACACACAATTTGCGTCCGTATGAAATACTCTGGATTCCTTGCATCGTCCTTCTAAATCGAGATACGTTTCTCCGGAACGAAAGGATTTTCTTTGGGGTTCCGAGTATCTCTTTTCCAATGCATTATTCCTACTTTACTGCATTTCTCGCTCCCTCACATTGACGAATTAACACACAATTTGCGACCATATGAAATACTCTGGATTCCCTGCATTGTACTTCTAAATCAAGATACGTTTCTACGGAAACGATTGGATTTTCTTTGGGGTTCCGAGTATCTCTTTTCCGATGCATTATTCCTCCTTTACTGCATCCCTCGCTCCCTCACATTGACGAATTAACACACAATTTGCGTCCATATTAAATACTCTGGATTCCTTGCATTGTCCTTCTAAATCGAGATTCGTTTCTACGGAAACGAAAGGATTTTCTTTGGGGTTCCGAGTATCTCTTTTCCAATGCATTATTCCTCCTTTACTGCATTTCTCGCTCCCTCACATTGACGAATTAACACACAATTTGCGACCATATGAAATACTCTGTGTTCCCTGCATTGTCCTTCTAAATGGGGATTCGTTTCTACGGAAACGATTGGATTTTCTTTGGGGATCCGAGTATCTCTTTTCCGATGCATTATTCCTCCTTTACTGCATCCCTCGCTCCCTCACATTGACGAATTAACACACAATTTGCGTCCATATGAAATACTCTGGATTCCCTGCATTGTCCTTCTAAATCGAGATACGTTTCTACGGAAACGATAGGATTTTCTTTGGGGTTCCGCGTATCTCTTTTCCGATGCATTATTCCTCCTTTACTGCATCCCTCGCTCCCTCACATTGACGAATTAACACACAATTTTCGTCCATATGAAATACTCTGGATTCCCTGCATTGTCCTTCTAAATCGAGATACGTTTCTACGGAAACGATAGGATTTTCTTTGGGGTTCCGAGTATCTCTTTACGGATGCATTATTTCTCCTTTACTGCATCCCTCGCTCCCTCACATTGACGAATTAACACACAATTTGCGTCCATATGAAATACTCTGGATTCCTTGCATTGTCCTTCTAAATCGAGATACGTTTCTACGGAAACGAAAGGATTTTCTTTGGGGTTCCGAGTATCTCTTTTCCGATGCATTATTCCTCCTTTACTGCATCCCTCGCTCCCTCACATTGCCGAATTATCATACAATTTGCGTCCATATGAAAAACTCTGGGTTCCCTGCATTATCTTTCTAAAATGAGATACGTTTCTACGGAAACGATAGGATTATCTTTTGGGAGTCGAGTATCTGTTTTCCGATGCATTATTCCTCCTTTACTGCATCCCTCGCTCCCTCACATTGACGAATTAACACACAATTTGCGTCCATATGAAATACTCTGGATTCCCTGCACTGTCCTTCTAAATCGAGATACGTTTCTACGGAAACGATAGGATTTTTTTTGGGGTTCCACGTATCTCTTTTCCGATGCATTATTCCTCCTTTACTGCATCCCTCGCTCCCTCACATTGACGAATTAACACACAATTTGCGTCCATATGAAATACTCTGGATTCCCTCCATTGTCCTTCTAAATCGAGATACGTTTCTACGGAAACGATAGGTTTTTCTTTGGGGTTCCGAGTATCTCTTTTCCAATGCATTATTCCTACTTTACTGCATTTCTCGCTCCCTCACATTGACGAGTTAACACACAATTTGCGACCATATGAAATACTCTGGATTCCCTGCATTGTCCTTCTAAATCGCGATACGTTTCAACGTAAACGATAGGATTTTCTTTGGGGTTCCGTGTATCGCTTATCCGATGCATTATTCCTCCTTTACTGCATCCCTCGCTCCCTCACATTGACGAATTAACACACAATTTGCGTCCATATGGAATACTCAGGATTCCCTGCATTGTCCTTCTAAATCGAGATACGTTTCTACGTAAACGATGGGATTTTCTTTGGGGTTCCGAGTATCTCTTTTCCGATGCATTATTCCTCCTTTACTGCATCCCTTGTTCCCTCACATTGACGAATTAACACACAATTTGCGTCCATATGAAATACTCTGGATTCCCTGCATTGTCCTTCTAAATCGGGATTCGTTTCTACGGAAACGATAGGATTTTCTTTGGGGTTCCGAGTATCTCTTTTCCGATGCATTATTCCTCCTTTACTGCATCCCTCGCTCCCTCACATTGACGAATTAACACACAATTTGCGTCCATATTAAATACTCTGGATTCCTTGCATTGTCCTTCTAAATCGAGATACGTTTCTACGGAAACGAATGGATTTTCTTTGGGGTTCCGAGTATCTCTTTTCTAATGCATTATTCCTACTTTACTGCATTTCTCGCTCCCTCACATTGACGAATTAACACACAATTTGCGACCATATGAAATACTCTGGATTCCCTGCATTGTACTTCTAAATCAAGATACGTTTCTACGGAAACGATTGGATTTTCTTTGGGGATCCGAGTATCTCTTTTCCGATGCATTATTCCTCCTTTACTGCATCCCTCGCTCCCTCACATTGACGAATTAACACACAATTTGCGTCCGTATGAAATACTCTGGATTCCCTGCATTGTCCTTCTAAATCGAGATACGTTTCTACGGAAACGATAGGATTTTCTTTGGGGTTCCGCGTATCTCTTTTCCGATGCATTATTCCTCCTTTACTGCATCTCTCGCTCCCTCACATTGACGAATTAACACACAATTTTCGTCCATATGAAATACTCTGGATTCCCTGCATTGTCCTTCTAAATCGAGATACGTTTCTACGGAAACGATAGGATTTTCTTTGGGGTTCCGAGTATCTCTTTACGGATGCATTATTTCTCCTTTACTGCATCCCTCGCTCCCTCACATTGACGAATTAACACACAATTTGCGTCCATATGAAATACTCTGGATTCCTTGCATTGTCCTTCTAAATCTGGATTCGTTTCTACGGAAACGATAGGATTTTCTTTGGGGTTCCGAGTATCTCTTTACGGATGCATTATTCCTCCTTTACTGCATCCCTCGCTCCCTCACATTGACGAATTAACACACAATTTGCGTCCATATTAAATACTCTGGATTCCTTGCATTGTCCTTCTAAATCGAGATACGTTTCTACGGAAACGAAAGGATTTTCTTTGGGGTTCCGAGTATCTCTTTTCCAATGCATTATTCCTACTTTACTGCATTTCTCGCTCCCTCACATTGACGAATTAACACACAATTTGCGACCATATGAAATACTCTGGATTCCCTGCATTGTACTTCTAAATCAAGATACGTTTCTACGGAAACGATTGGATTTTCTTTGGGGATCCGAGTATCTCTTTTCCGATGCATTATTCCTCCTTTACTGCATCCCTCGCTCCCTCACATTGACGAATTAACACACAATTTGCGTCCGTATGAAATACTCTGGATTCCCTGCATTGTCCTTCTAAATCGAGATACGTTTCTACGGAAACGATAGGATTTTCTTTGGGGTTCCGCGTATCTCTTTTCCGATGCATTATTCCTCCTTTACTGCATCCCTCGCTCCCTCACATTGACGAATAAACACACAATTTTCGTCCATATGAAATACTCTGGATTCCCTGCATTGTCCTTCTAAATCGAGATACGTTTCTACGGAAACGATAGGATTTTCTTTGGGGTTCCGAGTATCTCTTTACGGATGCATTATTTCTCCTTTACTGCATCCCTCGCTCCCTCACATTGACGAATTAACACACAATTTGCGTCCATATGAAATACTCTGGATTCCTTGCATTGTCCTTCTAAATCGAGATACGTTTCTACGGAAACGAAAGGATTTTCTTTGGGGTTCCGAGTATCTCTTTTCCGATGCATTATTCCTCCTTTACTGCATCCCTCGCTCCCTCACATTGACGAATTAACACACAATTTGCGTCCATATGAAAAACTCTGGGTTCCCTGCATTATCTTTCTAAAATGAGATACGTTTCTACGGAAACGATAGGATTATCTTTTGGGAGTCGAGTATCTGTTTTCCGATGCATTATTCCTCCTTTACTGCATCCCTCGCTCCCTCACATTGACGAATTAACACACAATTTGCGTCCATATGAAATACTCTGGATTCCCTGCACTGTCCTTCTAAATCGAGATACGTTTCTACGGAAACGATAGGATTTTTTTTGGGGTTCCACGTATCTCTTTTCCGATGCATTATTCCTCCTTTACTGCATCCCTCGCTCCCTCACATTGACGAATTAACACACAATTTGCGTCCATATGAAATACTCTGGATTCCCTCCATTGTCCTTCTAAATCGAGATACGTTTCTACGGAAACGATAGGATTTCCTTTGGGGTTCCGAGTATCTTTTTTCCAATGCATTATTCCTACTTTACTGCATTTCTCGCTCCCTCACATTGACGAGTTAACACACAATTTGCGACCATATGAAATACTCTGGATTCCCTGCATTGTCCTTCTAAATCGCGATACGTTTCAACGTAAACGATAGGATTTTCTTTGGGGTTCCGTGTATCGCTTATCCGATGCATTATTCCTCCTTTACTGCATCCCTCGCTCCCTCACATTGACGAATTAACACACAATTTGCGTCCATATGGAATACTCAGGATTCCCTGCATTGTCCTTCTAAATCGAGATACGTTTCTACGTAAACGATAGGATTTTCTTTGGGGTTCCGAGTATCTCTTTTCCGATGCATTATTCCTCCTTTACTGCATCCCTTGTTCCCTCACATTGACGAATTAACACACAATTTGCGTCCATATGAAATACTCTGGATTCCCTGCATTGTCCTTCTAAATCGGGATTCGTTTCTACGGAAACGATAGGATTTTCTTTGGGGTTCCGAGTATCTCTTTTCCGATGCATTATTCCTCCTGTACTGCATCCCTCGCTCCCTCACATTGCCGAATTAACACACAAATTGCGTCCATATGAAATACTCTGGGTTCCCTGCATTATCTTTCTAAGGCGAGATACGTTTCTACGGAAACGATAGGATTTTCTTTTGGGAGTCGAGTATCTCTTTTCCGATGCATTCTTCCTCCTTTACTGCATCCCTCGCTCCCTCACATTGACGAATTAACACACAATTTGCGTCCATATGAAATACTCTGGGTTCCCTGCATTATCTTTCTAAGGCGAGATACGTTTCTACGGAGACGATAGGATTTTCTTTAGGGTTCCGAGTATCTCTTTTCCGATGCATTCTTCCTACTTTACTGCATCCCTCGCTCCCTCACATTGACGAAGTAACACACAATTTGCGTCCATATGAAATACTCTGGATTCCCTGCATTGTCCTTCTAAATCGAGATACGTTTCTACGGAAACGATAGGATTTTCTTTGGGGTTCCGCGTATCTCTTTTCCGATGCATTATTCCTCCTTTACTGCATCCCTCGCTCCCTCACATTGACGAATTAACACACAATTTTCGTCCATATGAAATACTCTGGATTCCCTGCATTGTCCTTCTAAATCGAGATTCGTTTCTACGGAAACGATAGGATTTTCTTTGGGGTTCCGAGTATCTCTTTTCCGATGCATTATTCCGCCTTTACTGCATCCCTCGCTCCCTCACATTGACGAATTAACACACAATTTGCGTCCATATGAAATACTCTGGATTCCCTTCATTGTACTTTTAAATCAAGATACGTTTCTACGGAAACGATAGGATTTTCTTTTGGGAGTCGAGTATCTCTTTTCCGATGCATTATTCCTCCTTTACTGCATCCCTCGCTCCCTCACATTGACGAATTAACACACAATTTGCGTCCATATGAAATACTCTGGATTCCCTGCATTGTCCTTCTAAATCGAGATACGTTTCTACGGAAACGATAGGATTTTCTTTGGGGTTCCGCGTATCTCTTTTCCGATGCATTATTCCTCCTTTACTGCATCCCTCGCTCCCTCACATTGACGAATTAACACACAATTTTCGTCCATATGAAATACTCTGGATTCCCTGCATTGTCCTTCTAAATCGAGATATGTTTCTACGGAAACGATAGGTATTTCCTTGGGGTTCCGAGTATCTCTTTACGGATGCATTATTCCTCCTTTACTGCATCCCTCGCTCCCTCACATTGACGAATTAACACACAATTTGCGTCCATATGAAATAGTCTGGATTCCTTGCATTGTCCTTCTAAATCGAGATACGTTTCTACGGAAACGAAAGGATTTTCTTTGGGGTTCCGAGTATCTCTTTTCCGATGCATTATTCCTACATTACTGCATTTCTCGCTCCCTCACATTGACGAATTAACACACAATTTGCGTCCATATGATATACTCTGGATTCCCTGCATTGTCCTTCTAAATCGAGATACGTTTCTACGGAAACGATAGGATTTTCTTTGGGGTTCCGAGTATCTCTTTTCCAATGCATTATTCCTACATTACTGCATTTCTCGCTCCCTCACATTGACGAATTAACACACAATTTGCGACCATATGAAATACTCTGGATTCCCTGCATTGTCCTTCTAAATCGAGATACGTTTCTACGTAAACGATAGGATTTTCTTTGGGGTTCCGTGTATCGCTTATCCGATGCATTATTCCTCCTTTACTGCATCCCTCGCTCCCTCACATTGACGAATTAACACACAATTTGCGTCCATATGGAATACTCAGGATTCCCTGCATTGTCCTTCTAAATCGAGATAGGATTTTCTTTGGGGTTCCGAGTATCTCTTTTCCGATGCATTATTCCCCCTTTACTGCATCCCTCGCTCCCTCACATTGACGAATTAACACACAATTTGCGTCCATATGAAATACTCTGGATTCCCTGCATTGTCCTTCTAAATCGAGATACGTTTATACGGAAACGATAGGATTTTCTTTGGGGTTCCAAGTATCTCTTTTCCGATGCATTGTTCCTCATTTACTGCACCCCCCGCTCCCTCACATTGACGAATTAACAACAATTTGCGTCCATATGAAATACTCTGGATTCCCTGCATTGTCCTTCTAAATCGAGATACGTTTCTACGGAAACGATAGGATTTTCTTTGGGGTTCCGAGTATCTCTTTTGTGATGCATTATTCCTCCTTTACTGGATCCCTCGCTCCCTCACATTGACGAATTAACACACAATTTGCGTCCATATGAAATACTCTGGATTCCATGCATTGTCCTTCTAAATCGAGATACGTTTCTACGGAAACGATAGGATTTTCTTTGGGTTTCCGAGTATCTCTTTTCCGATGCATTATTCCTCTTTTACTGCATCCCTCGCTCCCTCACATTGACGAATTAACACACAATTTGCGTCCATATGAAATACTCTGGATTCCCTGCATTTTCCTTCTAAATCGAGATACGTTTCTACGGAAACGATAGGATTTTCTTTGGGGTTCCGCGTATCTCTTTTCCGATGCATTATTCTTCCTTTACTGCATCCCTCGCTCCCTCACATTGACGAATTAACACACAATTTTCGTCCATATGAAATACTCTGGATTCCCTGCATTGTCCTTCTAAATCGAGATACGTTTCTACGGAAACGATAGGATTTTCTTTGGGGTTCCGTGTATCTCTTTACGGATGCATTATTCCTCCTTTACTGCATCCCTCGCTCCCTCACATTGACGAATTAACACACAATTTGCGTCCATATGAAATACTCTGGATTCCTTGCATTGTCCTTCTAAATCGAGATACGTTTCTACGGAAACGAAAGGATTTTCTTTGGGGTTCCGAGTATCTCTTTTCCGATGCATTATTCCTCCTTTACTGCAACCCTCGCTCCCTCACATTGCCGAATTATCACACAATTTGCGTCCATATGAAAAACTCTGGGTTCCCTGCATTATCTTTCTAAAATGAGATACGTTTCTACGGAAACGATAGGATTATCTTTTGGGAGTCGAGTATCTGTTTTCCGATGCATTATTCCTCCTTTACTGCATCCCTCGCTCCCTCACATTGACGAATTAACACACAATTTGCGTCCATATGGAATACTCAGGATTCCCTGCATTGTCCTTCTAAATCGAGATACGTTTCTACGGAAACGATAGGATTTTCTTTGGGGTTCCGAGTATCTCTTTTCCGATGCATTATTCCTCCTTTACTCCGTCCCTTGTTCCCTCACACTGACGAATTAACACACAATTTGCGTCCATATGAAATACTCTGGATTCCCTGCATTGTCCTTCTACATCGGGATTCGTTTCTACGGAAACGATAGGATTTTCTTTGGGGTTCCGAGTATCTCTTTTCCGATGCATTATTCCTCCTGTACTGCATCCCTCGCTCCCTCACATTGACGAATTAACACACAATTTGCGTCCATATGAAATACTCTGGATTCCCTGCATTGTCCTTCTACATCGGGATTCGTTTCTACGGAAACGATAGGATTTTCTTTGGGGTTCCGAGTATCTCTTTTCCGATGCATTATTCCTCCTTTACTGCATCCCTCGCTCCGTCACATTGCCGAATTAACACACAAATTGAGTCCATATGAAATACTCTGGGTTCCCTGCATTATCTTTCTAAGGCGAGATACGTTTCTACGGAAACGATAGGATTTTCTTTTGGGAGTCGAGTATCTCTTTTCCAATGCATTATTCCTCCTATACTGCATCCCTCGCACCCTCACATTGACGAATTAACACACAATTTGCTTCCATATGAAATACTCTGGATTCCCTGTATTGTCCTTCTAAATCGAGATACGTTTCTACGGAAACGATAGTATTTTCTTTGGGGTTCCGAGTATCTCTTTTCCGATGCATTATTCCGCCTTTACTGCATCCCTCGCTCCCTCACATTGACGAATTAACACACAATTTGCGTCCATATGAAATACTCTGGTTTCCCCGAATTTACTTCTAAATCAAGATACGTTTCTACGGAAACGATAGGATTTTCTTTGGGGTTCCGAGTATCTCTTTTCCGATGCATTATTCCTCCTTTACTGCATCCCTCGCTCCCTCACATTGACGAATTAACACACAATTTGCGTCCATATGGAATACTCAGGATTCCCTGCATTGTCCTTCTAAATCGAGATACGTTTCTACGGAAACGATAGGATTTTCTTTGGGGTTCCGAGTATCTCTTTTCCGATGCATTATTCCCCCTTTACTGCATCCCTCGCTCCCTCACATTGACGAATTAACACACAATTTGCGTCCATATGAAATACTCTGGATTCCCTGCATTGTCCTTCTAAATCGAGATACGTTTCTACGGAAACGATAGGATTTTCTTTGGGGTTCCGAGTATCTCTTTTGTGATGCATTATTCCTCCTTTACTGCATCCCTCGCTCCCTCACATTGACGAATTAACACACAATTTGCGTCCATATGAAATACTCTGGATTCCATGCATTGTCCTTCTAAATCGTGATACGTTTCTACGGAAACGATAGGATATTCTTTGGGTTTCCGAGTATCTCTTTTCCGATGCATTATTCCTCTTTTACTGCATCCCTCGCTCCCTCACATTGACGAATTAACACACAATTTGCGTCCATATGAAATACTCTGGATTCCCTGCATTGTCCTTCTAAATCGAGATACGTTTCTACGGAAACGATAGGATTTTCTTTGGGGTTCCGAGTATCTCTTTTCCGATGCATTATTCCTTCTTTACTGCATCCTTCGCTCCCTCACATCGACGAAGTAACACACAATTTGCGTCCATATGAAATACTCTGGATTCCCTGCATTGTCCTTCTAAATCGAGATACGTTTCTACGGAAACGATAGGATTTTCTTTGGGGTTCCGCGTATCTCTTTTCCGATGCATTATTCTTCCTTTACTGCATCCCTCGCTCCCTCACATTGACGAATTAACACACAATTTTCGTCCATATGAAATACTCTGGATTCCCTGCATTGTCCTTCTAAATCGAGATACGTTTCTACGGAAACGACAGGATTTTCTTTGGGGTTCCGTGTATCTCTTTACGGATGCATTATTCCTCCTTTACTGCATCCCTCGCTCCCTCACATTGACGAATTAACACACAATTTGCGTCCATATGAAATACTCTGGATTCCTTGCATTGTCCTTCTAAATCGAGATACGTTTCTACGGAAACGAAAGGATTTTCTTTGGGGTTCCGAGTATCTCTTTTCCGATGCATTATTCCTCCTTTACTGCATCCCTCACTCCCTCACATTGCCGAATTATCACACAATTTGCGTCCATATGAAAAACTCTGGGTTCCCTGCATTATCTTTCTAAAATGAGATACGTTTCTACGGAAACGATAGGATTATCTTTTGGGAGTCGAGTATCTGTTTTCCGATGCATTATTCCTCCTTTACTGCATACCTCGCTCCCTCACATTGACGAATTAACACACAATTTGCGTCCATATGGAATACTCAGGATTCCCTGCATTGTCCTTCTAAATCGAGATACGTTTCTACGGAAACGATAGGATTTTCTTTGGGGTTCCGAGTATCTCTTTTCCGATGCATTATTCCTCCTTTACTGCATCCCTTGTTCCCTCACACTGACGAATTAACACACAATTTGCGTCCATATGAAATACTCTAGATTCCCTGCATTGTCCTTCTAAATCGGGATTCGTTTCTACGGAAACGATAGGATTTTCTTTGGGGTTCCGAGTATCTCTTTTCCGATGCATTATTCCTCCTGTACTGCATCCCTCGCTCCCTCACATTGACGAATTAACACACAATTTGCGTCCATATGAAATACTCTGGATTCCCTGCATTGTCCTTCTAAATCGGGATTCGTTTCTACGGAAACGATAGGATTTTCTTTGGGGTTCCGAGTATCTCTTTTCCGATGCATTATTCCTCCTGTACTGCATCCCTCGCTCCCTCACATTGCCGAATTAACACACAAATTGAGTCCATATGAAATACTCTGGGTTCCCTGCATTATCTTTCTAAGGCGAGATACGTTTCTACGGAAATGATAGGATTTTCTTTTGGGAGTCGAGTATCTCTTTTCCGATGCATTATTCCTCCTATACTGCATCCCTCGCACCCTCACATTGACGAATTAACACACAATTTGCTTCCATATGAAATACTCTGGATTCCCTGTATTGTCCTTCTAAATCGAGATACGTTTCTACGGAAACGATAGGATTTTCTTTGGGGTTCCGAGTATATCTTTTCCGATGCATTATTCCGCCTTTACTGCATCCCTCGCTCCCTCACATTGACGAATTAACACACAATTTGCGTCCATATGAAATACTCTGGATTCCCCGCATTGTACTTCTAAATCAAGATACGTTTCTACGGAAACGATAGGATTTTCTTTGGGGTTCCGAGTATCTCTTTTCCGATGCATTATTCCTCCTTTACTGCATCCCTCGCTCCCTCACTTTGACGAATTAACACACAATTTGCGTCCATATGAAATACTCTGGATTCCCTGCATTGTCCTTCTAAATCGAGATACGTTTCTACGGAAACGATAGGATTTTCTTTGGGGTTCCGCGTATCTCTTTTCCGATGCATTATTCCTCCTTTACTGCATCCCTCGCTCCCTCACATTGACGAATTAACACACAATTTTCGTCCATATGAAATACTCTGGATTCCCTGCATTGTCCTTCTAAATCGAGATACGTTTCTACGGAAACGATAGGTATTTCTTTGGGGTTCCGAGTATCTCTTTACGGATGCATTATTCCTCCTTTACTGCATCCCTCGCTCCCTCACATTGACGAATTAACACACAATTTGCGTCCATATGAAATACTCTGGATTCCTTGCATTGTCCTTCTAAATCGAGATACGTTTCTACGGAAACGAAAGGATTATCTTTGGGGTTCCGAGTATCTCTTTTCCGATGCATTATTCCTCCTTTACTGCATCACTCGCTCCCTCACATTGACGAATTAACACACAATTTTCGTCCATATGAAATACTCTGGATTCCCTGCATTGTCCTTCTAAATCGAGATACGTTTCTACGGAAACGATAGGCTTTTCTTTGGGGTTCCGTGTATCTCTTTACGGATGCATTATTCTTCCTTTGCTGCATCCCTCGCTCCCTCACATTGACGAATTAACACACAATTTGCGTCCATATGAAATACTCTGGATTCCTTGCATTGTCCTTCTAAATCGAGATACGTTTCTACGGAAACGAAAGGATTTTCTTTGGGGTTCCGAGTATCTCTTTTCCGATGCATTATTCCTCCTTTACTGCATCCCTCGCTCCCTCACATTGCCGTATTATCACACAATTTGCGTCCATATGAATAACTCTGGGTTCCCTGCATTATCTTTCTAAAATGAGATACGTTTCTACGGAAACGATAGGATTATCTTTTAGGAGTCGAGTATCTGTTTTCCGATGCATTATTCCTCCTTTACTGCATCTCTCGCTCCCTGCATTATCTTTCTAAAATGAGATACGTTTCTACGGAAACGATAGGATTATCTTTTGGGAGTCGAGTATCTGTTTTCCGATGCATTATTCCTCCTTTACTGCATCCCTCGCTCCCTCACATTGACGAATTGACACACAATTTGCGTCCATATGATATACTCTGGATTCCCTGCATTGTCTTTCTAAATCGAGATACGTTTCTACGGAAACGATAGGATTTTCTCTGGGGTTCCGAGTATCTCTTTTCCAATGCATTATTCCTACTTTACTGCATTTCTCGCTCCCTCACATTGACGAATTAACAGACAATTTGCGACCATATGAAATACTCTGGATTCCCTGCATTGTCCTTCTAAATCGAGATACGTTTCTACGTAAACGATAGGATTTTCTTTGGGGTTCCGTGTATCGCTTATCCGATGCATTATTCCTCCTTTACTGCATCCCTCGCTCCCTCACATTGACGAATTAACACACAATTTGCATCCATATGGAATACTCAGGATTCCCTGCATTAGCCTTCTAAATCGAGATACGTTTCTACGGAAACGATAGGATTTTCTTTGGGGTTCCGAGTATCTCTTTTCCGATGCATTATTCCTCCTTTACTGCATCCCTTGTTCCCTCACATTGACGAATTAACACACAATTTGCGTCCATATGAAATACTCTGGATTCCCTGCATTGTCCTTCTAAATCGGGATTCGTTTCTACGGAAACGATAGGATTTTCTTTGGGGTTCCGAGTATCTCTTTTCCGATGCATTATTCCTCCTGTACTGCATCCCTCGCTCCCTCACATTGCCGAATTAACACACAAATTGCGTCCATATGAAATACTCTGGGTTCCCTGCATTATCTTTCTAAGGCGAGATACGTTTCTACGGAAACGATAGGATTTTCTTTTGGGAGTCGAGTATCCCTTTTCCGATGCATTATTCCTCCTTTACTGCATCCCTCGCTCCCTCACATTGACGAATTAACACACAATTTGCTTCCATATGAAATACTCTGGATTCCCTGTATTGTCCTTCTAAATCGAGATACGTTTCTACGGAAACGATAGGATTTTCTTTGGGGTTCCGAGTATCTCTCTTCCGATGCATTATTCCGCCTTTACTGCATCCCTCGCTCCCTCACATTGACGAAATAACACACAATTTGCGTCCATATGAAATACTCTGGATTCCCTGCATTGTACTTCTAAATCAAGATACGTTTCTAAGGAAACGATAGGATTTTCTTTGGGGTTCCGAGTATCTCTTTTCCGATGCATTATTCCTCCTTTACTGCATCCCTCGCTCCCTCACATTGACGAATTAACACACAATTTGCGTCCATATGAAATACTCTGGATTCCCTGCATTGTCCTTCTAAATCGAGATACGTTTCTACGGAAACGATAGGATTTTCTTTGGGGTTCCGCGTATCTCTTTTCCGATGCATTATTCCTCCTTTACTGCATCCCTCGCTCCCTCACAATGACGAATTAACACACAATTTTCGTCCATATGAAATACTCTGGATTCCCTGCATTGTCCTTCTAAATCGAGATACGTTTCTACGGAAACGATAGGTATTTCATTGGGGTTCCGAGTATCTCTTTACGGATGCATTATTCCTCCTTTACTGCATCCCTCGCTCCCTCACATTGACGAATTAACACACAATTTGCGTCCATATGAAATACTCTGGATTCCTTGCATTGTCCTTCTAAATCGAGATACGTTTCTACGGAAACGAAAGGACTTTCTTTGGGGTTCCGAGTATCTCTTTTCCGATGCATTATTCCCCCTTTACTGCATCCCTCGCTCCCTCACATTGCCGAATTATCACACAATTTGCGTCCATATGAAAAACACTGGGTTCCCTGCATTATCTTTCTAAAATGAGATACTTTTCTACGGAAACGACAGGATTATCTTTTGGGAGTCGAGTATCTGATTTCCGATGCATTATTCCTCCTTTACTGCATCCCTCGCTCCCTCACATTGACAAATTAACACACAATTTGCGTCCAGATGATATACTCTGGATTCCCTGCATTGTCCTTCTAAATCGAGATACGTTTCTACGGAAACGATAGGATTTTCTTTGGATTCCGAGTATCTCTTTTCCAATGCATTATTCCTACTTTACTGCATTTCTCGCTCCCTCACATTGAGGAATTAACACACAATTTGCGACCATATGAAATACTCTGGATTCCCTGCATTGTCCTTCTAAATCGAGATACGTTTCTACGTAAACGATAGGATCTTCTTTGGGGTTCCGTGTATCGCTTATCCGATGCATTATTCCTCCTTTACTGCATCCCTCGCTCCCTCACATTGACGAATTAACACACAATTTGCGTCCATATGGAATACTCAGGATTCCCTGCATTGTCCTTCTAAATCGAGATACGTTTCTACGGAAACGATAGGATTTTCTTTGGGGTTCCGAGTATCTCTTTTCCGATGCATTATTCCCCCTTTACTGCATCCCTCGCTCCCTCACATTGACGAATTAACACACAATTTGCGTCCATATGAAATACTCTGGATTCCCTGCATTGTCCTTCTAAATCGAGATACGTTTCTACGGAAACGATAGGATTTTCTTTGGGGTTCGAAGTATCTCTTTTCCGATGCATTGTTCCTCATTTACTGCATCCCCCGCTCCCTCACATTGACGAATTAACAACAATTTGCGTCCATATGAAATACTCTGGATTCCCTGCATTGTCCTTCTAAATCGAGATACGTTTCTACGGAAACGATAGGATTTTCTTTGGGGTTCCGAGTATCTCTTTTCCGATGCAATATTCATCCTTTACTGCATCCCTCGCTCCCTCACATTGACGAATTAACGCACAATTTGCGTCCATATGATATCCTCTGGATTCCCTGCATTGTCCTTCTAAATCGAGATACGTTTCTACGGAAATGATAGGATTTTCTTTGGGGTTCCGAGTATCTCTTTTCCAATGCATTATTCCTACTTTACTGCATTTCTCGCTCCCTCACATTGACGAATTAACACACAATTTGCGACCATATGAAATACTCTGGATTCCCTGCATTGTCCTTCTAAATCGAGATACGTTTCTACCGAAACGATAGGATTTTCTTTGGGGTTCCGTGTATCGCTTATCCGATGCATTATTCCTCCTTTACTGCATCCCTCGCTCCCTCACATTGACGAATTAACACACAATTTGCGTCCATATGGAATACTCAGGATTCCCTGCATTGTCCTTCTAAATCGAGATACGTTTCTACGGAAACGATAGGATTTTCTTTGGGGTTCCGAGTATCTCTTTTCCGATGCATTATTCCTCCTGTACTGCATCCCTCGCTCCCTCACATTGCCGAATAAACACACAAATTGCGTCCATATGAAATACTCTGGGTTCCCTGCATTATCTTTCTAAGGCGAGATACGTTTCTACGGAAACGATAGGATTTTCTTTTGGGAGTCGAGTATCTCTTTTCCGATGCATTATTCCTCCTTTACTGCATCCCTCGCTCCCTCACATTGACGAATTAACACACAATTTGCTTCCATATGAAATACTCTGTATTCCCTGTATTGTCCTTCTAAATCGAGATACGTTTCTACGGAAACGATAGGATTTTCTTTGGGGTTCCGAGTATCTCTCTTCCGATGCATTATTCCGCCTTTACTGCATCCCTCGCTCCCTCACATTGACGAATTAACACACAATTTGCGTCCATATGAAATACTCTGGATTCCCTGCATTGTACTTCTAAATCAAGATACTTTCTAAGGAAACGATAGGATTTTCTTTGGGGTTCCGAGTATCTCTTTTCCGATGCATTATTCCTCCTTTACTGCATCCCTCGCTCCCTCACATTGACGAATTAACACACAATTTGCGTCCATATGAAATACTCAGGATTCCCTGCATTGTCCTTCTAAATCGAGATACGTTTCTACGGAAACGATAGGATTTTCTTTGGGGTTCCGCGTGTCTCTTTTCCGATGCATTATTCCTCCTTTACTGCATCCCTCGCTCCCTCACATTGACGAATTAACACACAATTTTCGTCCATATGAAATACTCTGGATTCCCTGCATTGTCCTTCTAAATCGAGATACGTTTCTACGGAAACGATAGGTATTTCATTGGGGTTCCGAGTATCTCTTTACGGATGCATTATTCCTCCTTTACTGCATCCCTCGCTCCCTCACATTGACGAATTAACACACAATTTGCGTCCATATGAAATACTCTGGATTCCTTGCATTGTCCTTCTAAATCGAGATACGTTTCTACGGAAACGAAAGGACTTTCTTTGGGGTTCCGAGTATCTCTTTTCCGATGCATTATTCCTCCTTTACTGCATCCCACGCTCCCTCACATTGCCGAATTATCACACAATTTGCGTCCATATGAAAAACACTGGGTTCCCTGCATTATCTTTCTAAAATGAGATACTTTTCTACGGAAACGACAGGATTATCTTTTGGGAGTCGAGTATCTGTTTTCCGATGCATTATTCCTCCTTTACTGCATCCCTCGCTCCCTCACATTGACAAATTAACACACAATTTGCGTCCATATGATATACTCTGGATTCCCTGCTTTGTCCTTCTAAATCGAGATACGTTTCTACGGAAACGATAGGATTTTCTTTGGGGTTCCGAGTATCTCTTTTCCAATGCATTATTCCTACTTTACTGCATTTCTCGCTCCCTCACATTGAGGAATTAACACACAATTTGCGACCATATGAAATACTCTGGATTCCCTGCATTGTCCTTCTAAATCGAGATACGTTTCTACGTAAACGATAGGATTTTCTTTGGGGTTCCGTGTATCGCTTATCCGATGCATTATTCCTCCTTTACTGCATCCCTCGCTCCCTCACATTGACGAATTAACACACAATTTGCGTCCATATGGAATACTCAGGATTCCCTGAATTGTCCTTCTAAATCGAGATACGTTTCTACGGAAACGATAGGATTTTCTTTGGGGTTCCGAGTATCTCTTTTCCGATGCATTATTCCCCCTTTACTGCATCCCTCGCTCCCTCACATTGACGAATTAACAAACAATTTGCGTCCATATGAAATACTCTGGATTCACTGCATTGTCCTTCTAAATCGAGATACGTTTCTACGGAAACGATAGGATTTTCTTTGGGGTTCGAAGTATCTCTTTTCCGATGCATTGTTCCTCATTTACTGCATCCCCCGCTCCCTCACATTGACGAATTAACAACAATTTGCGTCCATATGAAATACTCTGGATTCCCTGCATTGTCCTTCTAAATCGAGATACGTTTCTACGGAAACGATAGGATTTTCTTTGGGGTTCCGAGTATCTCTTTTCGGATGCAATATTCCTCCTTTACTGCATCCCTCGCTCCCTCACATTGACGAATTAACACACAATTTGCGTCCATATGGAATACTCAGGATTCCCTGCATTGTCCTTCTACATCGAGATACGTTTCTACGGAAACGATAGGATTTTCTTTGGGGTTCCGAGTATCTCTTTTCCGATGCATTATTCCTCCTGTACTGCATCCATCGCTCCCTCACATTGCCGAATTAACACACAAATTGCGTCCATATGAAATACTCTGGGTTCCCTGCATTATCTTTCTAAGGCGAGATCCGTTTCTACGGAAACGATAGGATTTTCTTTTGGGAGTCGAGTATCTCTTTTCCGATTCATTATTCCTCCTTTACTGCATCCCTCGCTCCCTCACATTGACGAATTAACACACAATTTGCTTCCATATGAAATACTCTGGATTCCCTGTATTGTCCTTCTAAATCGAGATACGTTTCTACGGAAACGATAGGATTTTCTTTGGGGTTCCGAGTATCTCTTTTCCGATGCATTATTCCGCCTTTACTGCATCCCTCGCTCCCTCACATTGACGAATTAACACACAATTTGCGTCCATATGAAATACTCTGGATTCCCTGCATTGTACTTCTAAATCAAAATACGTTTCTACGGAAACGATAGGATTTTCTTTGGGGTTCCGAGTATCTCTTTTCCGATGCATTATTCCTCCTTTACTGCATCCCTCGCTCCCTCACATTGACGAATTAACACACAATTTGCGTCCATATGAAATACTCTGGATTCCCGGCATTGTCCTTCTAAATCGAGATACGTTTCTACGGAAACGATAGGATTTTCTTTGGGGTTCCGCGTATCTCTTTTCCGATGCATTATTCCTCCTTTACTGCATCCCTCGCTCCCTCACATTGACGAATTAACACACAATTTTCGTCCATATGATATACTCTGGATTCCCTGCATTGTCCTTCTAAATCGAGATACGTTTCTACGGAAACGATAGGATTTTCTTTGGGGTTCCGAGTATCTCTTTTCCAATGCATTATTCCTACTTTACTGCATTTCTCGCTCCCTCACATTGACGAATTAACACACAATTTGCGACCATATGAAATACTCTGGATTCCCTGCATTGTCCTTCTAAATCGAGATACGTTTCTACGTAAACGATAGGATTTTCTTTGGGGTTCCGTGTATCGCTTATCCGATGCATTATTCCTCCTTTACTGCATCCCTCGCTCCCTCACATTGACGAATTAACACACATTTTGCGTCCATATGGAATACTCAGGATTCCCTGCATTGTCCTTCTAAATCGAGATACGTTTCTACGGAAACGATAGGATTTTCTTTGGGGTTCCGAGTATCTCTTTTCCGATGCATTATTCCCCCTTTACTGCATCCCTCGCTCCCTCACATTGACGAATTAACACACCATTTGCGTCCATATGAAATACTCTGGATTCCCTGCATTGTCCTTCTAAATCGAGATACGTTTCAACGGAAACGATAGGATTTTCTTTGGGGTTCCAAGTATCTCTTTTCCGATGCATTGTTCCTCATTTACTGCATCCCCCGCTCCCGCACATTGACGAATTAACAACAATTTGCGTCCATATGAAATACTCTGGATTCCCTGCATTGTCCTTCTAAATCGAGATACGTTTCTATGGAAACGATAGGATTTTCTCTGGGGTTCCGATTATCTCTTTTCCGATGCATTATTCCTCCTTTACTGCATCCCTCGCTCCCTCACATTGACGAATTAACACACAATTTGCGTCCATATGAAATACTCTGGATTCCCTGCATTGTCCTTCTAAATCGAGATACGTTTCTACGGAAACGATAGGATTTTCTTTGGGTTTCCGAGTATCTCTTTTCCGATGCATTATTCCTCTTTTACTGCATCCCTCGCTCCCTCACTTTGACGAATTAACACAAATTTGCGTCCATATGAAATACTCTGGATTCCCTGCATTGTCCTTCTAAATCGAGATACGTTTCTACGGAAACGATAGGATTTTCTTTGGGGTTCCGAGTATCTCTTTTCCGATGCATTATTCCTTCTTTACTGCATCCTTCGCTCCCTCACATTGAAGAAGTAACACACAATTTGCGTCCATATGAAATACTCTGGATTCCCTGCATTGTCCTTCTAAATCGAGATACGTTTCTACGGAAACGATAGGATTTTCTTTGGGGTTCCGCGTATCTCTTTTCCGACGCATTATTCCTCCTTTACTGCATCACTCGCTCCCTCACATTGACGAATTAACACACAATTTTCGTCCATATGAAATACTCTGGATTCCCTGCATTGTCCTTCTAAATCGAGATACGTTTCTACGGAAACGATAGGCTTTTCTTTGGGGTTCCGTGTATCTCTTTACGGATGCATTATTCTTCCTTTACTGCATCCCTCGCTCCCTCACATTGACGAATTAACACACAATTTGCGTCCATATGAAATACTCTGGATTCCTTGCATTGTCCTTCTAAATCGAGATACGTTTCTACGGAAACGAAAGGATTTTCTTTGGGGTTCCGAGTATCTCTTTTCCGATGCATTATTCCTCCTTTACTGCATCCCTCGCTCCCTCACATTGCCGTATTATCACACAATTTGCGTCCATATGAAAAACTCTGGGTTCCCTGCATTATCTTTCTAAAATGAGATACGTTTCTACGGAAACGATAGGATTATCTTTTAGGAGTCGAGTATCTGTTTTCCGATGCATTATTCCTCCTTTACTGCATCCCTCGCTCCCTCACATTGACGAATTAACACACAATTTGCGTCCATATGATATACTCTGGGTTCCCTGCATTGTCCTTCTAAATCGAGATACGTTTCTACGGAAACGATAGGATTTTCTTTGGGGTTCCGAGTATCTCTTTTCCAATGCATTATTCCTACTTTACTGCATTTCTCGCTCCCTCACATTGACGAATTAACACACAATTTGCGACCATATGAAATACTCTGGATTCCCTGCATTGTCCTTCTAAATCGAGATACGTTTCTACGTAAACGGTAGGATTTTCTTTGGGGTTCCGTGTATCGCTTATCCGATGCATTATTCCTCCTTTACTGCATCCCTCGCTCCCTCACATTGACGAATTAACACACAATTTGCGTCCATATGGAATACTCAGGATTCCCTGCATTGTCCTTCTAAATCGAGATACGGTTCTACGGAAACGATAGGATTTTCTTTGGGGTTCCGAGTATCTCTTTTCCGATGCATTATTCCCCCTTTACTGCATCCCTCGCTCCCTCACATTGACGAATTAACACACAATTTGCGTCCATATGAAATACTCTGGATTCCCTGCATTGTCCTTCTAAATCGAGATACGTTTCTACGGAAACGATAGGATTTTCTTTGGGGTTCCAAGTATCTCTATTCCGATGCATTGTTCCTCATTTACTGCATCCCCCGCTCCCTCACATTGACGAATTAAAAACAATTTGCGTCCATATGAAATACTCTGGATTCCCTGCATTGTCCTTCTAAATCGAGATACGTTTCTACGGAAACGATAGGATTTTCTTTGGGGTTCCGAGTATCTCTTTTCCGATGCATTATTCCTCCTTTACTGCATCCCTCGCTCCCTCACATTGACGAATTAACACACAATTTGCGTCCATATGAAATACTCTGGATTCCCTGCATTGTCCTTCTAAATCGAGATACGTTTCTACGGAAACGATAGGATTTTCTTTGGGGTTCCGAGTATCTCTTTTCCGATGCATTATTCCTCCTTCACTGCATCCCTCGCTCCCTCACATTGACGAATTAACACACAATTTGCGTCCATATGAAATACTCTGGATTCCATGCATTGTCCTTCTAAATCGAGATACGTTTCTACGGAAACGATAGGATTTTCTTTGGGGTTCCGAGTATCTCTTTACGGATGCATTATTCCTCGTTTACTGCATCCCTCGCTCCCTCACATTGACGAATTAACACACAATTTGCGTCCATATGAAATACTCTGGAATCCTTGCATTGTCCTTCTAAATCGAGATACGTTTCTACGGAAACGATAGGATTTTCTTTGGGGTCCGAGTATCTCTTTTCCGATGCATTATTCCTCCTTTACTGCATCCGTCGCTCCCTCACATTGCCGAATTATCACACAATTTGCGTCCATATGAAATACTCTGGGTTCCCTGCATTATCTTTCTAAAATGAGATACGTTTCTACGGAAACGATAGGATTTTCTTTTGGGAGTCGAGTATCTCTCTTCCGATGCATTATTCCTCCTTTACTGCATCCCTCGCTCCCTCACATTGACGAATTAACAACAATTTGCGTCCATATGAAATACTCTGGATTCCCTGCATTGTCCTTCTAAATCGAGATACGTTTCTACGGAAACGATAGGATTTTCTTTGGGGTTCCGAGTATCTCTTTTCCGATGCATTATTCCTCCTTTACTGCATCCCTCGCTCCCTCACATTGACGAATTAACACACAATTTGCGTCCATATGAAATACTCTGGATTCCCTGCATTGTCCTTCTAAATCGAGATACGTTTCTACGGAAAGGATAGGATTTTCTTTGGGGTTCCGAGTATCTCTTTTCCGATGCATTATTCCTCTTTTACTGCATCCCTCGCTCCCTCACATTGAGGAATAACACACAATTTGCGTCCATATGAAATACTCTGGATTCCCTGCATTGTCCTTCTAAATCGAGATACGTTTCTACGGAAACGATAGGATTTTCTTCGGAGTTCCGAGTATCTCTTTTCCGATGCATTATTCCTTCTTTACTGCATCCCTCGCTCCCTCACATTGACGAATTAACACACAATTTGCGTCCATATGAAATACTCTGGATTCCCTGCATTGTCCTTCTAAATCGAGATACGTTTCTACGGAAACGATAGGATTTTCTTTGGGGTTCCAAATATCTCTTTTCCGATGCATTATTCCTCCTTTACTGCATCCCTCGCTCCCTCACATTGACGAATTAACACACAATTTGCGTCCATATGAAATACTCTCGATTCCCTTGCATTGTCCTTCTAAATCGAGATACGTTTCTATGGAAACGATAGGATTTTCTTTGGGGTTCCGAGTATATCTTTTCCGATGCATTATTCCTCCTTTACTGCATCTCTCGCTCCCTCACATTGACGAATTAACACACAATTTGCGTCCATATCATATACTCTGGATTCCCTGCATTGTCCTTCTAAATCGAGATACGTTTCTACGGAAACGATAGGATTTTCTTTTGGGTTCCGAGTATCTCTTTTCCAATGCATTATTCCTACTTTACTGCATTTCTCGCTCCCTCACATTGACGAATTAACACACAATTTGCGACCATATGAAATACTCTGGATTCCCTGCATTATCCTTCTAAATCGAGATACGTTTCTACGTAAACGATAGGATTTTCTTTGGGGTTCCGTGTATCGTTTATACGATGCATTATTCCTCCTTTACTGCATCCCTCGCTCCCTCACATTGACGAATTAACACACAATTTGCGTCCATATGGAATACTCTGGATTCCCTGCATTGTCCTTCTAAATCGAGATACTTTTCTACGGAAACGATAGGATTTCCTTTGGGGTTCCGAGTATCTCTTTTCCGATGCATTATCCCCCTTTACTGCATCGCTCGCTCCCTCACATTGACGAATTAACACACAATTTGCGTCCATATGAAATACTCTGGATTCTCTGCATTGTCCTTCTAAATCGAGATACGTTTCTACGGAAACGATAGGATTTTCTTTGGGGTTCCAAGTATCTCTTTTCCGATGCATTGTTCCTCCTTTACTGCATCCCCCGCTCCCTCACATTGACGAATTAACAACAATTTGCGTCCATATGAAATACTCTGGATTCCCTGCATTGTCCTTCTAAATCGAGATACGTTTCTACGGAAACGATAGGATTTTCTTTGGGGTTCCGTGTATCTCTTTTCCGATGCATTATTCCTCCTTTACTGCATCCCTCGCTCCCTCACATTGACGAATTAACACACAATTTGCGTCCATATGAAATACTCTGGATTCCCTGTATAGTTCTTCTAAATCGAGATACGTTTCTACGGAAACGATAGGATTTTCTTTGGGGTTCCGAGTATCTCTTTTTCCGATACATTATTCCTCCTTCACTGCATCCCTCGCCCCCTCACATTGACGAATTAACACACAATTTGCGTCCATATGAAATACTCTGGATTCCCTGCATTGTCCTTCTAAATCGAGATACGTTTCTACGGAAACGATAGGATTTTCTTTGGGGTTCCGAGTATCTCTTTACGGATGCATTATTCCTCCTTTACTGCATCCCTCGCTCCCTCACATTGACGAATTAACACACAATTGGCGTCCATATGAAATACTCTGGATTCCCTGCATTGTCCTTCTTAATCGAGATACGTTTCTACGGAAACGATAGGATTTTCTTTGGGGTTCCAAATATCTCTTTTCCGATGCATTATTCCTCCTTTACTGCATCCCTCGCTCCCTCACATTGACGAATTAACACACAATTTGCGTCCATATGAAATACTCTCGATTCCCTTGCATTGTCCTTCTAAATCGAGATACGTTTCTACGGAAACGATAGGATTTTCTTTGGGGTTCCGCGTATCTCTTTTCCGACGCATTATTCCTCCTTTACTGCATCACTCGCTCCCTCACATTGACGAATTAACACACAATTTTCGTCCATATGAAATACTCTGGATTCCCTGCATTGTCCTTCTAAATCGAGATACGTTTCTACGGAAACGATAGGATTTTCTTTGGGGTTCCGTGTATCTCTTTACGGATGCATTATTCTTCCTTTACTGCATCCCTCGCACCCTCACATTGACGAATTAACACACAATTTGCGTCCATATGAAATACTCTGGATTCCTTGCATTGTCCTTCTAAATCGAGATACGTTTCTACGGAAACGAAAGGATTTTCTTTGGGGTTCCGAGTATCTCTTTTCCGATGCATTATTCCTCCTTTACTGCATCCCTCGCTCCCTCACATTGCCGTATTATCACACAATTTGCGTCCATATGAAAAACTCTGGGTTCCCTGCTTTATCTTTCTAAAATGAGATACGTTTCTACGGAAACGATAGGATTATCTTTTGGGAGTCGAGTATCTGTTTTCCGATGCATTATTCCTCCTTTACTGCATCCCTCGCTCCCTCACATTGACGAATTAACACACAATTTGCGTCCATATGATATACTCTGGGTTCCCTGCATTGTCCTTCTAAATCGAGATACGTTTCTACGGAAACGATAGGATTTTCTTTGGGGTTCCGAGTATCTCTTTTCCAATGCATTATTCCTACTTTACTGCATTTCTCGCTCCCTCACATTGACGAATTAACACACAATTTGCGACCATATGAAATACTCTGGATTCCCTGCATTGTCCTTCTAAATCGAGATACGTTTCTACGTAAACGGTAGGATTTTCTTTGGGGTTCCGTGTATCGCTTATCCGATGCATTATTCCTCCTTTACTGCATCCCTCGCTCCCTCACATTGACGAATTAACACACAATTTGCGTCCATATGGAATACTCAGGATTCCCTGCATTGTCCTTCTAAATCGAGATACGTTTCTACGGAAACGATAGGATTTTCTTTGGGGTTCCGAGTATCTCTTTTCCGATGCATTATTCCCCCTTTACTGCATCCCTCGCTCCCTCACATTGACGAATTAACACAAAATTTGCGTCCATATGAAATACTCTGGATTCCCTGCATTGTCCTTCTAAATCGAGATACGTTTCTACGGAAACGATAGGATTTTCTTTGGGGTTCCAAGTATCTCTATTCCGATGCATTGTTCCTCATTTACTGCATCCCCCGCTCCCTCACACTGACGAATTAAAAACAATTTGCGTCCATATGAAATACTCTGGATTCCCTGCATTGTCCTTCTAAATCGAGATACGTTTCTACGGAAACGAT
Source organism: Schistocerca nitens (assembly GCF_023898315.1). Lineage (NCBI taxonomy): Eukaryota > Metazoa > Arthropoda > Insecta > Orthoptera > Acrididae > Schistocerca > Schistocerca nitens. Next base: position 1,126,813,474 of record NC_064615.1, read on the forward strand.
AGGATTTTCTTTGGGGTTCCGAGTATCTCTTTTCCGTTGCATTATTCCTCCTTTACTGCATCCCTCGCTCCCTCACATTGACGAATTAACACACAATTTGCGTCCGTATGAAATACTCTGGATTCCCTGCATTGTCCTTCTAAATCGAGATACGTTTCTACGGAAACGATAGGATTTTCTTTGGGGTTCCGAGTATCTCTTTTGCGATGCATTATTCCTCCTTTACTGCATCTCTCGCTCCCTCACATTGACGAATTAACACACAATTTGCGTCCATATGAAATACTCTGGATTCCCTTTATTGTCCTTCTAAATCGAGATACGTCTCTACGGAAACGATAGGATTTTCTTTGGGGTTCCGAGTATCTCTTTTCCAATGCATTATTCCTATTTTACTTCATTTCTCAGTCCCTCACATTGACGAATTAACACTCAATTTGCGACCATATGAAATACTCTGGATTCCCTGCATTGTCCTTCTAAATCGAGATACGTTTCTATGGAAACGATAGGATTTTCTTTGGGGTTCGAAGTATCTCTTTTCCGATGCATTGTTTCTCCTTTACTGCATCCCCCGCTCCCTCACATTGACGAATTAACAACAATTTGCGTCCATATGAATTACTCTGGATTCCCTGCATTGTCCTTCTAAATCGAGATACGTTTCTACGGAAACGATAGGATTTTCTTTGGGGTTCCGAGTATCTCTTTTCCGATGCATTATTCCTCCTTTACTGCATCCCTCGCTCCCTCACATTGACGAATTAACAACAATTTGCGTCCATATGAAATACTCTGGATTCCCTGCATTGTCCTTCTAAATCGAGATACGTTTCTACGGAAACGATAGGATTTTCTTTGGGGTTCCGAGTATCTCTTTTCCGATGCATTATTCCTCCTTTACTGCATCCCTCGCTCCCTCACATTGACGAATTAACACACAATTTGCGTCCATATGAAATACTCTGGATTCCCTGCATTGTCCTTCTAAATCGAGATACGTTTCTACGGAAACGATAGGATTTTCTTTGGGGTTCCGAGTATCTCTTTTCCGATGCATTATTCCTCTTTTACTGCATCCCTCGCTCCCTCACATTGAGGAATTAACACACAATTTGCGTCCATATGAAATACTCTGGATTCCCTGCATTGTCCTTCTAAATCGAGATACGTTTCTACGGAAACGAAAGGATTTTCTTTGGGGTTCCGAGTATCTCTTTTCCGATGCATTATTCCTTCTTTACTGCATCCCTCGCTCCCTCACATTGACGAATTAACACACAATTTGCGTCCATATGAAATACTCTGGATTCCCTGCATTGTCCTTCTAAATCGAGATACGTTTCTACGGAAACGATAGGATTTTCTTTGGGGTTCCAAATATCTCTTTTCCGATGCATTATTCCTCCTTTACTGCATCCCTCGCTCCCTCACATTGACGAATTAACACACAATTTGCGTCCATATGAAATACTCTCGATTCCCTTGCATTGTCCTTCTAAATCGAGATACGTTTCTATGGAAACGATAGGATTTTCTTTGGGGTTCCGAGTATATCTTTTCCGATGCATTATTCCTCCTTTACTGCATCTCTCGCTCCCTCACATTGACGAATTAACACACAATTTGCGTCCATATCATATACTCTGGATTCCCTGCATTGTCCTTCTAAATCGAGATACGTTTCTACGGAAACGATAGGATTTTCTTTTGGGTTCCGAGTATCTCTTTTCCAATGCATTATTCCTACTTTACTGCATTTCTCGCTCCCTCACATTGACGAATTAACACACAATTTGCGACCATATGAAATACTCTGGATTCCCTGCATTGTCCTTCTAAATCGAGATACGTTTCTACGTAAACGATAGGATTTTCTTTGGGGTTCCGTGTATCGTTTATACGATGCATTATTCCTCCTTTACTGCATCCCTCGCTCCCTCACATTGACGAATTAACACACAATTTGCGTCCATATGGAATACTCTGGATTCCCTGCATTGTCCTTCTAAATCGAGATACTTTTCTACGGAAACGATAGGATTTCCTTTGGGGTTCCGAGTATCTCTTTTCCGATGCATTATTCCCCCTTTACTGCATCGCTCGCTCCCTCACATTGACGAATTAACACACAATTTGCGTCCATATGAAATACTCTGGATTACTTCATTGTCCTTCTAAATCGAGATACGTTTCTACGGAAACGATAGGATTTTCTTTGGGGTTCCAAGTATCTCTTTTCCGATGCATTGTTCCTCCTTTACTGCATCCCCCGCTCCCTCACATTGACGATTTAACAACAATTTGCGTCCATATGAAATACTCTGGATTCCCTGCATTGTCCTTCTAAATCGAGATCCGTTTCTACGGAAACGATAGGATTTTCTTTGGGGTTCCGTGTATCTCTTTTCCGATGCATTATTCCTCCTTTACTGCATCCCTCGCTCCCTCACATTGACGAATTAACACACAATTTGCGTCCATATGAAATACTCTGGATTCCCTGTATTGTTCTTCTAAATCGAGATACGTTTCTACGGAAACGATAGGATTTTCTTTGGGGTTCCGAGTATCTCTTTTCCGATACATTATTCCTCCTTCACTGCATCCCTCGCTCCCTCACATTGACGAATTAACACACAATTTGCGTCCATATGAAATACTCTGGATTCCCTGCATTGTCCTTCTAAATCGAGATACGTTACTACGGAAACGATAGGATTTTCTTTGGGGTTCCGAGTATCTCTTTACGGATGCATTATTCCTCCTTTACTGCATCCCTCGCTCCCTCACATTGACGAATTAACACACAATTTGCGTCCATATGAAATACTCTGGATTCCCTGCATTGTCCTTCTTAATCGAGATACGTTTCTACGGAAACGATAGGATTTTCTTTGGGGTTCCAAATATCTCTTTTCCGATGCATTATTCCTCCTTTACTGCATCCCTCGCTCCCTCACATTGACGAATTAACACACAATTTGCGTCCATATGAAATACTCTCGATTCCCTTGCATTGTCCTTCTAAATCGAGATACGTTTCTATGGAAACGATAGGATTTTCTTTGGGGTTCCGAGTATCTCTTTTCCGATGCATTATTCCTCCTTTACTGCATCTCTCGCTCCCTCACATTGACGAATTAACACACAATTTGCGTCCATATGATATACTCTGGATTCCCTGCATTGTCCTTCTAAATCGAGATACGTTTCTACGGAAACGATAGGATTTTCTTTGGGGTACCGAGTATCTCTTTTCCAATGCATTATTCCTACTTTACTGCATTTCTCGCTCCCTCACATTGACGAATTAACACACAATTTGCGACCATATGAAATACTCTGGATTCCCTGCATTGTCCTTCTAGATCGAGATACGTTTCTACGTAAACGATAGGATTTTCTTTGGGGTTCCGTGTATCGTTTATACGATGCATTATTCCTCCTTTACTGCATCCCTCGCTCCCTCACATTGACGAATTAACACATAATTTGCGTCCATATGGAATACTCTGGATTCCCTGCATTGTCCTTCTAAATCGAGATACTTTTCTACGGAAACGATAGGATTTCCTTTGGGGTTCCGAGTATCTCTTTTCCGATGCATTATTCCCCCTTTACTGCATCGCTCGCTCCCTCACATTGACGAATTAACACACAATTTGCGTCCATATGAAATACTCTGGATTCTCTGCATTGTCCTTCTAAATCGAGATACGTTTCTACGGAAACGATAGGATTTTCTTTGGGGTTCCAAGTATCTCTTTTCCGATGCATTGTTTCTCCTTTACTGCATCCCCCGCTCCCTCAGATTGACGAATTAACAACAATTTGCGTCCATATGAAATACTCTGGATTCCCTGCATTGTCCTTCTAAATCGAGATACGTTTCTACGGAAACGATAGGATTTTCTTTGGGGTTCCGTGTATCTCTTTTCCGATGCATTATTCCTCCTTTACTGCATCCCTCGCTCCCTCACATTGCCGTATTATCACACAATTTGCGTCCATATTAAAACTCTGGGTTCCCTGCATTATCTTTCTAAAATGAGATACGTTTCTACGGAAACGATAGGATTATCTTTTGGGAGTCGAGTATCTGTTTTCCGATGCATTATTCCTCCTTTACTGCATCCCTCGCTCCCTCACATTGACGAATTAACACACAATTTGCGTCCATATGATATACTCTGGATTCCCTGCATTGTCCTTCTAAATCGAGATACGTTTCTACGGAAACGATAGGATTTTCTTTGGGGTTCCGAGTATCTCTTTTCCAATGCATTATTCCTACTTTACTGCATTTCTCGCTCCCTCACATTGACGAATTAACACACAATTTGCGACCATATGAAATACTCTGGATTCCCTGCATGGTCCTTCTAAATCGAGATACGTTTCTACGTAAACGATAGGATTTTCTTTGGGGTTCCGTGTATCGCTTATCCGATGCATTATTCCTCCTTTACTGCATCCCTCGCTCCCTCACATTGACGAATTAACACACAATTTGCGTCCATATGTAATACTCTGGATTCCCTGCATTGTCCTTCTAAATCGAGATACGTTTCTACGGAAACGATAGGATTTTCTTTGGGGTTCCGAGTATCTCTTTTCCGATGCATTATTCCTTCTTTACTGCATCCCTCGCTCCCTCACATTGACGAATTAACACACAATTTGCGTCCATATGAAATACTCTCGATTCCCTTGCATTGTCCTTCTAAATCGAGATACGTTTCTATGGAAACGATAGGATTTTCTTTGGGGTTCCGAGTATATCTTTTCCGATGCATTATTCCTCCTTTACTGCATCTCTCGCTCCCTCACATTGACGAATTAACACACAATTTGCGTCCATATGATATACTCTGGATTCCCTGCATTGTCCTTCTAAATCGAGATACGTTTCTACGGAAACGATAGGATTTTCTTTGGGGTTCCGAGTATCTCTTTTCCAATGCATTATTCCTACTTTACTGCATTTCTCGCTCCCTCACATTGACGAATTAACACACAATTTGCGACCATATGGAATACTCTGGATTCCCTGCATTGTCCTTCTAAATCGAGATACTTTTCTACGGAAACGATAGGATTTCCTTTGGGGTTCCGAGTATCCCTTTTCCGATGCATTATTCACCCTTTACTGCATCGCTCGCTCCCTCACATTGACGAATTAACACACAATTTGCGTCCATATGAAATACTCTGGATTCTCTGCATTGTCCTTCTAAATCGAGATACGTTTCTACGGAAACGATAGGATTTTCTTTGGGGTTCCAAGTATCTCTTTTCCGATGCATTGTTCCTCCTTTACTGCATCCCCCGCTCCCTCACATTGACGAATTAACAACAATTTGCGTCCATATGAAATACTCTGGATTCCCTGCATTGTCCTTCTAAATCGAGATACGTTTCTACGGAAACGATAGGATTTTCTTTGGGGTCCCGTGTATCTCTTTTCCGATGCATTATTCCTCCTTTACTGCATCCCTCGCTCCCTCACATTGCCGTATTATCACACAATTTGCGTCCATATTAAAACTCTGGGTTCCCTGCATTATCTTTCTAAAATGAGATACGTTTCTACGGAAACGATAGGATTATCTTTTGGGAGTCGAGTATCTGTTTTCCGATGCATTATTCCTCCTTTACTGCATCCCTCGCTCCCTCACATTGACGAATTAACACACAATTTGCGTCCATATGATATACTCTGGATTCCCTGCATTGTCCTTCTAAATCGAGATACGTTTCTACGGAAACGATAGGATTTTCTTTGGGGTTCCGAGTATCTCTTTTCCAATGCATTATTCCTACTTTACTGCATTTCTCGCTCCCTCACATTGACGAATTAACACACAATTTGCGACCATATGAAATACTCTGGATTCCCTGCATGGTCCTTCTAAATCGAGATACGTTTCTACGTAAACGATAGGATTTTCTTTGGGGTTCCGTGTATCGCTTATCCGATGCATTATTCCTCCTTTACTGCATCCCTCGCTCCCTCACATTGACGAATTAACACACAATTTGCGTCCATATGTAATACTCTGGATTCCCTGCATTGTCCTTCTAAATCGAGATACGTTTCTACGGAAACGATAGGATTTTCTTTGGGGTTCCGAGTATCTCTTTTCCGATGCATTATTCCTTCTTTACTGCATCCCTCGCTCCCTCACATTGACGAATTAACACACAATTTGCGTCCATATGAAATACTCTCGATTCCCTTGCATTGTCCTTCTAAATCGAGATACGTTTCTATGGAAACGATAGGATTTTCTTTGGGGTTCCGAGTATATCTTTTCCGATGCATTATTCCTCCTTTACTGCATCTCTCGCTCCCTCACATTGACGAATTAACACACAATTTGCGTCCATATGATATACTCTGGATTCCCTGCATTGTCCTTCTAAATCGAGATACGTTTCTACGGAACCGATAGGATTTTCTTTGGGGTTCCGAGTATCTCTTTTCCAATGCATTATTCCTACTTTACTGCATTTCTCGCTCCCTCACATTGACGAATTAACACACAATTTGCGACCATATGAAATACTCTGGATTCCCTGCATTGTCCTTCTAAATCGAGATACGTTTCTACGTAAACGATAGGATTTTCTTTGGGGTTCCGTGTATCGTTTATACGATGCATTATTCCTCCTTTACTGCATCCCTCGCTCCCTCACATTGACGAATTATCACACAATTTGCGTCCATATGGAATACTCTGGATTCCCTGCATTGTCCTTCTAAATCGAGATACTTTTCTACGGAAACGATAGGATTTCCTTTGGGGTTCCGAGTATCTCTTTTCCGATGCATTATTCCCCCTTTACTGCATCGCTCGCTCCCTCACATTGACGAATTAACACACAATTTGCGTCCATATGAAATACTCTGGATTCTCTGCATTGTCCTTCTAAATCGAGATACGTTTCTACGGATACGATAGGATTTTCTTTGGGGTTCCAAGTATCTCTTTTCCGATGCATTGTTCCTCCTTTACTGCATCCCCCGCTCCCTCACATTGACGAATTAACAACAATTTGCGTCCATATGAAATACTCTGGATTCCCTGCATTGTCCTTCTAAATCGAGATACGTTTCTACGGAAACGATAGGATTTTCTTTGGGGTCCCGTGTATCTCTTTTCCGATGCATTATTCCTCCTTTACTGCATCTCTCGCTCCCTCACATTCACGAATTAACACACAATTTGCGTCCATATGATATACTCTGGATTCCCTGCATTGTCCTTCTAAATCGAGATACGTTTCTACGGAAACGATAGGATTTTCTTTGGGGTACCGAGTATCTCTTTTCCAATGCATTATTCCTACTTTACTGCATTTCTCGCTCCCTCACATTGACGAATTAACACACAATTTGCGACCATATGAAATACTCTGGATTCTCTGCATTGTCCTTCTAGATCGAGATACGTTTCTACGTAAACGATAGGATTTTCTTTGGGGTTCCGTGTATCGTTTATACGATGCATTATTCCTCCCTTACTGCATCCCTCGCTCCCTCACATTGACGAATTAACACATAATTTGCGTCCATATGGAATACTCTGGATTCCCTGCATTGTCCTTCTAAATCGAGATACTTTTCTACGGAAACGATAGGATTTCTTTTGGGGTTCCGAGTATCTCTTTTCCGATGCATTATTCCCCCTTTACTGCATCGCTCGCTCCCTCACATTGACGAATTAACACACAATTTGCGTCCATATGAAATACTCTGGATTCTCTGCATTGTCCTTCTAAATCGAGATACGTTTCTATGGAAACGATAGGATTTTCTTTGGGGTTCCAAGTATCTCTTTTCCGATGCATTGTTCCTCCTTTACTGCATCCCCCGCTCCCTCAGATTGACGAATTAACAACAATTTGCGTCCATATGAAATACTCTGGATTCCCTGCATTGTCCTTCTAAATCGAGATACGTTTCTACGGAAACGATAGGATTTTCTTTGGGGTTCCGTGTATCTCTTTTCCGATGCATTATTCCTCCTTTACTGCATCCCTCGCTCCCTCACATTGCCGTATTATCACACAATTTGCGTCCATATTAAAACTCTGGGTTCCCTGCATTATCTTTCTAAAATGAGATACGTTTCTACGGAAACGATAGGATTATCTTTTGGGAGTCGAGTATCTGTTTTCCGATGCATTATTCCTCCTTTACTGCATCCCTCGCTCCCTCACATTGACGAATTAACACACAATTTGCGTCCATATGATATACTCTGGATTCCCTGCATTGTCCTTCTAAATCGAGATACGTTTCTACGGAAACGATAGGATTTTCTTTGGGGTTCCGAGTATCTCTTTTCCAATGCATTATTCCTACTTTACTGCATTTCTCGCTCCCTCACATTGACGAATTAACACACAATTTGCGACCATATGAAATACTCTGGATTCCCTGCATGGTCCTTCTAAATCGAGATACGTTTCTACGTAAACGATAGGATTTTCTTTGGGGTTCCGTGTATCGCTTATCCGATGCATTATTCCTCCTTTACTGCATCCCTCGCTCCCTCACATTGACGAATTAACACACAATTTGCGTCCATATGTAATACTCTGGATTCCCTGCATTGTCCTTCTAAATCGAGATACGTTTCTACGGAAACGATAGGATTTTCTTTGGGGTTCCGAGTATCTCTTTTCCGATGCATTATTCCATCTTTACTGCATCCCTCGCTCCCTCACATTGACGAATTAACACAAAATTTGCGTCCATATGAAATACTCTCGATTCCCTTGCATTGTCCTTCTAAATTGAGATACGTTTCTATGGAAACGATAGGATTTTCTTTGGGGTTCCGAGTATATATTTTCCGATGCATTATTCCTCCTTTACTGCATCTCTCGCTCCCTCACATTGACGAATTAACACACAATTTGCGTCCATATGATATACTCTGGATTCCCTGCATTGTCCTTCTAAATCGAGATACGTTTCTACGGAAACGATAGGATTTTCTTTGGGGTTCCGAGTATCTCTTTTCCAATGCATTATTCCTACTTTACTGCATTTCTCGCTCCCTCACATTGACGAATTAACACACAATTTGCGACCATATGAAATACTCTGGGTTCCCTGCATTGTCCTTCTAAATCGAGATACGTTTCTACGTAAACGATAGGATTTTCTTTGGGGTTCCGTGTATCGTTTATACGATGCATTATTCCTCCTTTACTGCATCCCTCGCTCCCTCACTTTGACGAATTAACACACAATTTGCGTCCATATGGAATAATCTGGATTCCCTGCATTGTCCTTCTAAATCGAGATACTTTTCTACGGAAACGATAGGATTTCCTTTGGGGCTCCGAGTATCTCTTTTCCGATGCATTATTCCCCCTTTACTGCATCGCTCGCTCCCTCACATTGACGAATTAACACACAATTTGCGTCCATATGAAATACTCTGGATTCTCTGCATTGTCCTTCTAAATCGAGATACGTTTCTACGGAAACGATAGGATTTTCTTTGGGGTTCCAAGTATCTCTTTTCCGATGCATTGTTCCTCCTTTACTGCATCCCCCGCTCCCTCACATTGACGAATTAACAACAATTTGCGTCCATATGAAATACTCTGGATTCCCTGCATTGTCCTTCTAAATCGAGATACGTTTCTACGGAAACGATAGGATTTTCTTTGGGGTCCCGTGTATCTCTTTTCCGATGCATTATTCCTCCTTTACTGCATCCCTCGCTCCCTCACATTGACGAATTAACACACAATTTGCGTCCATATGAAATACTCTGGATTCCCTGCATTGTTCTTCTAAATCGAGATACGTTTCTACGGAAACGATAGGATTTTCTTTGGGGTTCCGAGTATCTCTTTTCCGATACATTATTCCTCCTTCACTGCATCCCTCGCTCCCTCACATTGACGAATTAACACACAATTTGCGTCCATATGAAATACTCTGGATTCCCTGCATTGTCCTTCTAAATCGAGATACGTTTCTACGGAAACGATAGGATTTTCTTTGGGGTTCCGAGTATCTCTTTTCCGATGCATTATTCCTTCTTTACTGCATCCCTCGCTCCCTCACATTGACGAATTAACACACAATTTGCGTCCATATGAAATACTCTGGATTCCCTGCATTGTCCTTCTAAATCGAGATACGTTTCTACGGAAACGATAGGATTTTCTTTGGGGTTCCAAATATCTCTTTTCCGATGCATTATTCCTCATTTACTGCATCCCTCGCTCCCTCACATTGACGAATTAACATACAATTTGCGTCCATATGAAATACTCTCGATTCCCTTGCATTGTCCTTCTAAATCGAGATACGTTTCTATGGAAACGATAGGATTTTCTTTGGGGTTCCGAGTATCTCTTTTCCGATGCATTATTCCTCCTTTACTGCATCTCTCGCTCCCTCACATTGACGATTTAACACACAATTTGCGTCCATATGATATACTCTGGATTCCCTGCATTGTCCTTCTAAATCGAGATACGTTTCTACGGAAACGATAGGATTTTCTTTGGGGTTCCGAGTATCTCTTTTCCAATGCATTATTCCTACTTTACTGCATTTCTCGCTCCCTCACATTGACGAATTAACACACAATTTGCGACCATATGAAATACTCTGGATTCCCTGCATTGTCCTTCTAAATCGAGATACGTTTCTACGTAAACAATAGGATTTTCTTTGGGGTTCCGTGTATCGTTTATACGATGCATTATTCCTCCTTTACTGCATCCCTCGCTCCCTCACATTGACGAATTAACACACAATTTGCGTCCATATGGAATACTCTGGATTCCCTGCATTGTCCTTCTAAATCGAGATACTTTTCTACGGAAACGATAGGATTTCCTTTGGGGTTCCGAGTATCTCTTTTCCGATGCATTATTCCCCCTTCACTGCATCGCTCGCTCCCTCACATTGACGAATTAACACACAATTTGCGTCCATATGAAATACTCTGGAATCTCTGCATTGTCCTTCTAAATCGAGATACGTTTCTACGGAAACGATAGGATTTTCTTTGGGGTTCCAAGTATCTCTTTTCCGATGCATTGTTCCTCCTTTACTGCATCCCCCGCTCCCTCACATTGACGAATTAACAACAATTTGCGTCCATATGAAATACTCTGGATTCCCTGCATTGTCCTTCTAAATCGAGATACGTTTCTACGGAAACGATAGGATTTTCTTTGGGGTTCCGTGTATCTCCCTTCCGATGCATTATTCCTCCTTTACTGCATCCCTCGCTCCCTCACATTGCCGTATTATCACACAATTTGCGTCCATATTAAAACTCTGGGTTCCCTGCATTATCTTTCTAAAATGAGATACGTTTCTACGGAAACGATAGGATTATCTTTTGGGAGTCGAGTATCTGTTTTCCGATGCATTATTCCTCCTTTACTGCATCCCTCGCTCCCTCACATTGACGAATTAACACACAATTTGCGTCCATATGAAATACTCTGGATTCCCTGCATTGTCCTTCTAAATCGAGATACGTTTCTATGGAAACGATAGGATTTTCTTTGGGGTTCCGAGTATCTCTTTTGCGATGCATTATTCCTCCTTTACTGCATATCTCGCTCCCTCACATTGACGAATTAACACACAATTTGCGTCCATATGATATACTCTGGATTCCCTGCATTATCCTTCTAAATCGAGATACGTTTCTACGGAAACGATAGGATTTTCTTTGGGGTTCCGAGTATCTCTTTTCCAATGCATTATTCCTATTTTACTGCATTTCTCAGTCCCTCACATTGACGAATTAACACACAATTTGCGACCATATGAAATACTCTGGATTCCCTGCATTGCCCTTCTAAATCGAGATACGTTTCTATGGAAACGATAGGATTTTCTTTGGGGTTCGAAGTATCTCTTTTCCGATGCATTGTTCCTCCTTTACTGCATTCCCCGCTCCCTCACATTGACGAATTAACAACAATTTGCGTCCATATGATTTACTCTGGATTCCCTGCATTATCCTTCTAAATCGAGATACGTTTCTACGGAAACGATAGGATTTTCTTTGGGGTTCCGAGTATCTCTTTTCCGATGCATTATTCCTCCTTTACTGCATCCCTCGACCCCTCACATTGACGAATTAACACACAATTTGCGTCCATATGAAATACTCTGGATTCCCTGCATTGTCCTTCTAAATCGAGATACGTTTCTACGGAAACGATAGGATTTTCTTTGGGGTTCCGAGTATCTCTTTTCCGATGCATTATTCCTCCTTCACTGCATCCCTCGCTCCCTCACATTGACGAATTAACACACAATTTGCGTCCATATGAAATACTCTGGATTCCATGCATTGTCCTTCTAAATCGAGATACGTTTCTACGGAAACGATAGGATTTTCTTTGGGGTTCCGAGTATCTCTTTACGGATGCATTATTCCTCCTTTACTGCATCCCTCGCTCCCTCACATTGACGAATTAACACACAATTTGCGTCCATATGAAATACTCTGGATTCCTTGCATTGTCCTTCTAAATCGAGATACGTTTCTACGGAAACGATAGGATTTTCTTTGGGGTTCCGAGTATCTCTTTTCCGATGCATTATTCCTCCTTCACTGCATCCGTCGCTCCTTCACATTGCCGAATTATCACACAATTTGCGTCCATATGAAATACTCTGGGTTCCCTGTATTATCTTTCTAAAATGAGATACGTTTCTACGGAAACGATAGGATTTTCTTTTGGGAGTCGAGTATCTCTTTTCCGATGCATTATTCCTCCTTTACTGCATCCCTCGCTCCCTCACATTGACGAATTAACAACAATTTGCGTCCATATGAAATACTCTGGATTCCCTGCATTGTCCTTCTAAATCGAGATACGTTTCTACGGAAACGATAGGATTTTCTTTGGGGTTCCGAGTATCTCTTTTCCGATGCATTATTCCTCCTTTACTGCATCCCTCGCTCCCTCACATTGACGAATTAACACACAATTTGCGTCCATATGAAATACTCTGGATTCCCTGCATTGTCCTTCTAAATCGAGATACGTTTCTACGGAAACGATAGGATTTTCTTTGGGGTTCCGAGTATCTCTTTTCCGATGCATTATTCCTCTTTTACTGCATCCCTCGCTCCCTCACATTGAGGAATTAACACACAATTTGCGTCCATATGAAATACTCTGGATTCCCTGCATTGTCCATCTAAATCGAGATACGTTTCTACGGAAACGATAGGATTTTCTTTGGGGTTCCGAGTATCTCTTTTCCGATGCATTATTCCTTCTTTACTGCATCGCTCGCTCCCTCACATTGACGAATTAACACACAATTTGCGTCCATATGAAATACTCTGGATTCCCTGCATTGTCCTTCTAAATCGAGATACTTTTCTACGGAAACGATAGGATTTTCTTTGGGGTTCCAAATATCTCTTTTCCGATGCATTATTCCTCCTTTACTGCATCCCTCGCTCCCTCACATTGACGAATTAACACACAATTTGCGTCCATATGAAATACTCTCGATTCCCTGCATTGTCCTTCTAAATCTAGATACGTTTCTACGTAAACGATAGGATTTTCTTTGGGGTTACGTGTATCGTTTATACGATGCATTATTCCTCCTTTACTGCATCCCTCGCTCCCTCACATTGACGAATTAACACACAATTTGAGTCCATATGGAATACTCTGGATTCCCTGCATTGTCCTTCTAAATCGAGATACTTTTCTACGGAAACGATAGTATTTCCTTTGGGGTTCCGAGTATCTCTTTTCCGATGCATTATTCCCCCTTTACTGCATCGCTCGATCCCTCACATTGACGAATTAACACACAATTTGCGTCCATATGAAATACTCTGGATTCTCTGCATTGTCCTTCTAAATCGAGATACGTTTCTACGGAAACGATAGGATTTTCTTTGGGGTTCCAAGTATCTCTTTTCCGATGCATTGTTCCTCCTTTACTGCATCCCCCGCTCCCTCACATTGACGAATTAACAACAATTTGCGTCCATATGAAATACTCTGGATTCCCTGCATTGTCCTTCTAAATCGAGATACGTTTCTACGGAAACGATAGGATTTTCTTTGGGGTTCCGTGTATCTCTTTTCCGATGCATTATTCCTCCTTTACTGCATCCCTCGCTCCCTCACATTGACGAATTAACACACAATTTGCGTCCATATGAAATACTCTGGATTCCCTGCATTGTTCTTCTAAATCGAGATACTTTTCTACGGAAACGATAGGATTTTCTTTGGGGTTCCGAGTATCTCTTTTCCGATACATTATTCCTCCTTCACTGCATCCCTCGCTCCCTCACATTGACGAATTAACACACACTTTGCGTCCATATGAAATACTCTGGATTCCCTGCATTGTCCTTCTAAATCGAGATACGTTTCTACGGAAACGATAGGATTTCCTTTGGGGTTACGAGTATCTCTTTACGGATGCATTATTCCTCCTTTACTGCATCCCTCGCTCCCTCACATTGACGAATTAACACACAATTTGCGTCCATATGAAATACTCTGGATTCCTTGCATTGTCCTTCTAAATCGAGATACGTTTCTACGGAAACGATAGAATTTTCTTTGGGGTTCCGAGTATCTCTTTTCCGATGCATTATTCCTCCTTTACTGCATCCCTCGCTCCCTCACATTGCCGAATTATCACACAATTTGCGTCCATATGAAATACTCTGGGTTCCCTGCATTATCATTCTAAAATGAGATACGTTTCTACGGAAACGATAGGATTTTCTTTTGGGAGTCGAGTATCTCTTTTCCGATGCATTATTCCTCCTTTACTGCATCCCTCGCTCCCTCACATTGACGAATTAACACACAATTTGCGTCCATATGATATACTCTGGATTCCCAGCATTGTCCTTCTAAATCGAGATACGTTTCTACAGAAACGATAGGATTTTCTTTGGGGTCCCGAGTATCTCTTTTCCAATGCATTATTCCTACTTTACTGCATTTCTCGCTCCCTCACATTGACGAATTAACACACAATTTGCGACCATATGAAATACTCTGGATTCCCTGCATTGTCCTGCTAAATCGAGATACGTTTCTACGTAAACGATAGGATTATCTTTGGGGTTCCGTGTATCGTTTATCCGATGCATTATTCCTCCTTTACTGCATCCCTCGCTCCCTCACATTGACGAATTAACACACAATTTGCGTCCATATGGAATACTCTGGATTCCCTGCATTGTCCTTCTAAATCGAGATACGTTTCTACGGAAACGATAGGATTTTCTTTGGGGTTGCGAGTATCTCTTTTCCGATGCATTATTCCCCCTTTACTGCATCCCTCGCTCCCTCACATTGACGAATTAACACACAATTTGCGTCCATATGAAATACTCTGGATTCCCTGCATTGTCCTTCTAAATCGAGATACGTTTCTACGGAAACGATAGGATTTTCTTTGGGGTTCCAAGTATCTCTTTTCCGATGCATTGTTCCTCCTTTACTGCATCCCCCGCTCCCTCACATTGACGAATTAACAACAATTTGCGTCCATATGAAATACTCTGGATTCCCTGCATTGTCCTTCTAAATCGAGATACGTTTCTACGGAAACGATAGGATTTTCTTTGGGGTTCCGAGTATCTCTTTTCCGATGCATTATTCCTCCTTTACTGCATCCCTCGCTCCCTCACATTGACGATTTAACACACAATTTGCGTCCATATGAAATACTCTGGATTCCCTGCATTGTCCTTCTAAATCGAGATACGTTTCTACGGAAACGATAGGATTTTCTTTGGGGTTCCGAGTATCTCTTTTCCGATGCATCATTCCTCTTTTACTGCATCCCTCGCTCCCTCACATTGACGAATTAACACACAATTTGCGTCCATATGAAATACTCTGGATTCCCTGCATTGTCCTTCTAAATCGAGATACGTTTCTACGGAAACGATAGGATTTTCTTTGGGGTTCCGAGTGTCTCTTTTCCGATGCATTATTCCTTCTTTACTGCATCCCTCGCTCCCTCACATTGACGATTTAACACACAATTTGCGTCCATATGAAATACTCTGGATTCCCTGCATTGTCCTTCTAAATCGAGATACGTTTCTACGGAAACGATAGGATTTTCTTTGGGGTTCCGAGTATCTCTTTTCCGATGCATTATTCCTTCCTTACTGCATCCCTCGCTCCCTCACATTGACGAATTAACACACAACTTGCGTCCATATGAAATACTCTGGATTCCCTGCATTGTCCTTCTAAATCGAGATACGTTTCTACGGAAACGATAGGATTTTCTTTGGGGTTCCAAATATCTCTTTTCCGATGCATTATTCCTCCTTTACTGCATCCCTCGCTCCCTCACATTGACGAATTAACACACAATTTGCGTCCATATGAAATACTCTCGATTCCCTTGCATTGTCCTTCTAAATCGAGATACGTTTCTATGGAAACGATAGGATTTTCTTTGGGGTTCCGAGTATCTCTTTTCCGATGCATTATTCCTCCTTTACTGCATCTCTCGCTCCCTCACATTGACGAATTAACACACAATTTGCGTCCATATGATATACTCTGGATTCCCTGCATTGTCCTTCTAAATCGAGATACGTTTCTACGGAAACGATAGGATTTTCTTTGGGGTTCCGAGTATCTCTTTTCCAATGCATTATTCCTGCTTTACTGCATTTCTCGCTCCCTCACATTGACGAATTAACACACAATTTTCGACCATATGAAATACTCTTGATTCCCTGCATTGTCCTTCTAAATCGAGATACGTTTCTACGTAAACGATAGGATTTTCTTTGGGGTTCCGTGTATCGTTTATACGATGCATTATTCCTCCTTTACTGCATCCCTCGCTCCCTCACATTGACGAATTAACACACAATTTGCGTCCATATGGAATACTCTGGATTCCCTGCATTGTCCTTCTAAATCGAGATACTTTTCTACGGAAACGATAGGATTTCCTTTGGGGTTCCGAGTATCTCTTTTCCGATGCATTATTCCCCCTTTACTGCATCGCTCGCTCCCTCACATTGACGAATTAACACACAATTTGCGTCCATATGAAATACTCTGGATTCTCTGCATTGTCCTTCTAAATCGAGATACGTTTCTACGGAAACGATAGGATTTTCTTTGGGGTTCCAAGTATCTCTTTTCCGATGCATTGTTCCTCCTTTACTGCATCCCCCGCTCCCTCACATTGACGAATTAACAACAATTTGCGTCCATATCAAATACTCTGGATTCCCTGCATTGTCCTTCTAAATCGAGATACGTTTCTACGGAAACGATAGGATTTTCTTTGGGGTTCCGTGTATCTCTTTTCCGATGCATTATTCCTCCTTTACTGCATCCCTCGCTCCCTCACATTGACGAATTAACACACAATTTGCGTCCATATGAAATACTCTGGATTCCCTGCATTGTTCTTCTAAATCGAGATACGTTTCTACGGAAACGATAGGATTTTCTTTGGGGTTCCGAGTATCTCTTTTCCGATACATTATTCCTCCTTCACTGCATCCCTCGCTCCCTCACATTGACGAATTAACACACAATTTGCGTCCATATGAAATACTCTGGATTCCCTGCATTGTCCTTCTAAATCGAGATACGTTTCTACGGAAACGATAGGATTTTCTTTGGGGTTCCGAGTATCTCCTTACGGATGCATTATTCCTCCTTTACTGCATCCCTCGCTCC
The DNA here is from genome assembly GCF_023898315.1 of Schistocerca nitens. Classification (NCBI taxonomy): domain Eukaryota; kingdom Metazoa; phylum Arthropoda; class Insecta; order Orthoptera; family Acrididae; genus Schistocerca; species Schistocerca nitens. The sequence goes on from NC_064615.1 coordinate 1,126,831,213, forward strand.
CTCACATTGACGAATTAACACACAATTTGCGTCCATATGAAATACTCTCGATTCCCTGCATTGTCCTTCTAAATCTAGATACGTTTCTACGTAAACGATAGGATTTTCTTTGGGGTTACGTGTATCGTTTATACGATGCATTATTCCTCCTTTACTGCATCCCTCGCTCCCTCACATTGACGAATTAACACACAATTTGAGTCCATATGGAATACTCTGGATTCCCTGCATTGTCCTTCTAAATCGAGATACTTTTCTACGGAAACGATAGTATTTCCTTTGGGGTTCCGAGTATCTCTTTTCCGATGCATTATTCCCCCTTTACTGCATCGCTCGCTCCCTCACATTGACGAATTAACACACAATTTGCGTCCATATGAAATACTCTGGATTCTCTGCATTGTCCTTCTAAATCGAGATACGTTTCTACGGAAACGATAGGATTTTCTTTGGGGTTCCAAGTATCTCTTTTCCGATGCATTGTTCCTCCTTTACTGCATCCCCCGCTCCCTCACATTGACGAATTAACAACAATTTGCGTCCATATGAAATACTCTGGATTCCCTGCATTGTCCTTCTAAATCGAGATACGTTTCTACGGAAACGATAGGATTTTCTTTGGGGTTCCGTGTATCTCTTTTCCGATGCATTATTCCTCCTTTACTGCATCCCTCGCTCCCTCACATTGACGAATTAACACACAATTTGCGTCCATATGAAATACTCTGGATTCCCTGCATTGTTCTTCTAAATCGAGATACTTTTCTACGGAAACGATAGGATTTTCTTTGGGGTTCCGAGTATCTCTTTTCCGATACATTATTCCTCCTTCACTGCATCCCTCGCTCCCTCACATTGACGAATTAACACACACTTTGCGTCCATATGAAATACTCTGGATTCCCTGCATTGTCCTTCTAAATCGAGATACGTTTCTACGGAAACGATAGGATTTCCTTTGGGGTTACGAGTATCTCTTTACGGATGCATTATTCCTCCTTTACTGCATCCCTCGCTCCCTCACATTGACGAATTAACACACAATTTGCGTCCATATGAAATACTCTGGATTCCTTGCATTGTCCTTCTAAATCGAGATACGTTTCTACGGAAACGATAGAATTTTCTTTGGGGTTCCGAGTATCTCTTTTCCGATGCATTATTCCTCCTTTACTGCATCCCTCGCTCCCTCACATTGCCGAATTATCACACAATTTGCGTCCATATGAAATACTCTGGGTTCCCTGCATTATCATTCTAAAATGAGATACGTTTCTACGGAAACGATAGGATTTTCTTTTGGGAGTCGAGTATCTCTTTTCCGATGCATTATTCCTCCTTTACTGCATCCCTCGCTCCCTCACATTGACGAATTAACACACAATTTGCGTCCATATGATATACTCTGGATTCCCAGCATTGTCCTTCTAAATCGAGATACGTTTCTACAGAAACGATAGGATTTTCTTTGGGGTCCCGAGTATCTCTTTTCCAATGCATTATTCCTACTTTACTGCATTTCTCGCTCCCTCACATTGACGAATTAACACACAATTTGCGACCATATGAAATACTCTGGATTCCCTGCATTGTCCTGCTAAATCGAGATACGTTTCTACGTAAACGATAGGATTTTCTTTGGGGTTCCGTGTATCGTTTATCCGATGCATTATTCCTCCTTTACTGCATCCCTCGCTCCCTCACATTGACGAATTAACACACAATTTGCGTCCATATGGAATACTCTGGATTCCCTGCATTGTCCTTCTAAATCGAGATACGTTTCTACGGAAACGATTGGATTTTCTTTGGGGTTGCGAGTATCTCTTTTCCGATGCATTATTCCCCCTTTACTGCATCCCTCGCTCCCTCACATTGACGAATTAACACACAATTTGCGTCCATATGAAATACTCTGGATTCCCTGCATTGTCCTTCTAAATCGAGATACGTTTCTACGGAAACGATAGGATTTTCTTTGGGGTTCCAAGTATCTCTTTTCCGATGCATTGTTCCTCCTTTACTGCATCCCCCGCTCCCTCACATTGACGAATTAACAACAATTTGCGTCCATATGAAATACTCTGGATTCCCTGCATTGTCCTTCTAAATCGAGATACGTTTCTACGGAAACGATAGGATTTTCTTTGGGGTTCCGAGTATCTCTTTTCCGATGCATTATTCCTCCTTTACTGCATCCCTCGCTCCCTCACATTGACGATTTAACACACAATTTGCGTCCATATGAAATACTCTGGATTCCCTGCATTGTCCTTCTAAATCGAGATACGTTTCTACGGAAACGATAGGATTTTCTTTGGGGTTCCGAGTATCTCTTTTCCGATGCATCATTCCTCTTTTACTGCATCCCTCGCTCCCTCACATTGACGAATTAACACACAATTTGCGTCCATATGAAATACTCTGGATTCCCTGCATTGTCCTTCTAAATCGAGATACGTTTCTACGGAAACGATAGGATTTTCTTTGGGGTTCCGAGTGTCTCTTTTCCGATGCATTATTCCTTCTTTACTGCATCCCTCGCTCCCTCACATTGACGAATTAACACACAATTTGCGTCCATATGAAATACTCTGGATTCCCTGCATTGTCCTTCTAAATCGAGATACGTTTCTACGGAAACGATAGGATTTTCTTTGGGGTTCCGAGTATCTCTTTTCCGATGCATTATTCCTTCCTTACTGCATCCCTCGCTCCCTCACATTGACGAATTAACACACAACTTGCGTCCATATGAAATACTCTGGATTCCCTGCATTGTCCTTCTAAATCGAGATACGTTTCTACGGAAACGATAGGATTTTCTTTGGGGTTCCAAATATCTCTTTTCCGATGCATTATTCCTCCTTTACTGCATCCCTCGCTCCCTCACATTGACGAATTAACACACAATTTGCGTCCATATGAAATACTCTCGATTCCCTTGCATTGTCCTTCTAAATCGAGATACGTTTCTATGGAAACGATAGGATTTTCTTTGGGGTTCCGAGTATCTCTTTTCCGATGCATTATTCCTCCTTTACTGCATCTCTCGCTCCCTCACATTGACGAATTAACACACAATTTGCGTCCATATGATATACTCTGGATTCCCTGCATTGTCCTTCTAAATCGAGATACGTTTCTACGGAAACGATAGGATTTTCTTTGGGGTTCCGAGTATCTCTTTTCCAATGCATTATTCCTGCTTTACTGCATTTCTCGCTCCCTCACATTGACGAATTAACACACAATTTTCGACCATATGAAATACTCTTGATTCCCTGCATTGTCCTTCTAAATCGAGATACGTTTCTACGTAAACGATAGGATTTTCTTTGGGGTTCCGTGTATCGTTTATACGATGCATTATTCCTCCTTTACTGCATCCCTCGCTCCCTCACATTGACGAATTAACACACAATTTGCGTCCATATGGAATACTCTGGATTCCCTGCATTGTCCTTCTAAATCGAGATACTTTTCTACGGAAACGATAGGATTTCCTTTGGGGTTCCGAGTATCTCTTTTCCGATGCATTATTCCCCCTTTACTGCATCGCTCGCTCCCTCACATTGACGAATTAACACACAATTTGCGTCCATATGAAATACTCTGGATTCTCTGCATTGTCCTTCTAAATCGAGATACGTTTCTACGGAAACGATAGGATTTTCTTTGGGGTTCCAAGTATCTCTTTTCCGATGCATTGTTCCTCCTTTACTGCATCCCCCGCTCCCTCACATTGACGAATTAACAACAATTTGCGTCCATATCAAATACTCTGGATTCCCTGCATTGTCCTTCTAAATCGAGATACGTTTCTACGGAAACGATAGGATTTTCTTTGGGGTTCCGTGTATCTCTTTTCCGATGCATTATTCCTCCTTTACTGCATCCCTCGCTCCCTCACATTGACGAATTAACACACAATTTGCGTCCATATGAAATACTCTGGATTCCCTGCATTGTTCTTCTAAATCGAGATACGTTTCTACGGAAACGATAGGATTTTCTTTGGGGTTCCGAGTATCTCTTTTCCGATACATTATTCCTCCTTCACTGCATCCCTCGCTCCCTCACATTGACGAATTAACACACAATTTGCGTCCATATGAAATACTCTGGATTCCCTGCATTGTCCTTCTAAATCGAGATACGTTTCTACGGAAACGATAGGATTTTCTTTGGGGTTCCGAGTATCTCCTTACGGATGCATTATTCCTCCTTTACTGCATCCCTCGCTCCCTCACATTGACGAATTAACACACAATTTGCGTCCATATGAAATACTCTGGATTCCTTGCATTGTCCTTCTAAATCGAGATACGTTTCTACGGAAACGATAGGATTTTCTTTGGGGTTCCGAGTATCTCTTTTCCGATGCATTATTCCTCCTTTACTGCATCCCTCGCTCCCTCACATTGCCGAATTATCACACAATTTGCGTCCATATGAAATACTCTGGGTTTCCTGCATTATCATTCTAAAATGAGATACGTTTCTACGGAAACGATAGGATTTTCTTTTGGGAGTCGAGTATCTCTTTTCCGATGCATTATTCCTCCTTTACTGCATCCCTCGCTCCCTCACATTGACGAATTAACACACAATTTGCGTCCATATGATATACTCTGGATTCCCTGCATTGTCCTTCTAAATCGAGATACGTTTCTACAGAAACGATAGGATTTTCTTTGGGGTCCCGAGTATCTCTTTTCCAATGCATTATTCCTACTTTACTGCATTTCTCGCTCCCTCACATTGACGAATTAACACACAATTTGCGACCATATGAAATACTCTGGATTCCCTGCATTGTCCTGCTAAATCGAGATACGTTTCTACGTAAACGATAGGATTTTCTTTGGGGTTCCGTGTATCGTTTATCCGATGCATTATTCCTCCTTTACTGCATCCCTCGCTCCCTCACATTGACGAATTAACACACAATTTGCGTCCATATGGAATACTCTGGATTCCCTGCATTGTCCTTCTAAATCGAGATACGTTTCTACGGAAACGATAGGATTTTCTTTGGGGTTGCGAGTATCTCTTTTCCGATGCATTATTCCCCCTTTACTGCATCCCTCGCTCCCTCACATTGACGAATTAACACACAATTTGCGTCCATATGAAATACTCTGGATTCCCTGCATTGTCCTTCTAAATCGAGATACGTTTCTACGGAAACGATAGGATTTTCTTTGGGGTTCCAAGTATCTCTTTTCCGATGCATTGTTCCTCCTTTACTGCATCCCCCGCTCCCTCACATTGACGAATTAACAACAATTTGCGTCCATATGAAATACTCTGGATTCCCTGCATTGTCCTTCTAAATCGAGATACGTTTCTACGGAAACGATAGGATTTTCTTTGGGGTTCCGAGTATCTCTTTTCCGATGCATTATTCCTCCTTTACTGCATCCCTCGCTCCCTCACATTGACGATTTAACACACAATTTGCGTCCATATGAAATACTCTGGATTCCCTGCATTGTCCTTCTAAATCGAGATACGTTTCTACGGAAACGATAGGATTTTCTTTGGGGTTCCGAGTATCTCTTTTCCGATGCATCATTCCTCTTTTACTGCATCCCTCGCTCCCTCACATTGACGAATTAACACACAATTTGCGTCCATATGAAATACTCTGGATTCCCTGCATTGTCCTTCTAAATCGAGATACGTTTCTACGGAAACGATAGGATTTTCTTTGGGGTTCCGAGTGTCTCTTTTCCGATGCATTATTCCTTCTTTACTGCATCCCTCGCTCCCTCACATTGACGAATTAACACACAATTTGCGTCCATATGAAATACTCTGGATTCCCTGCATTGTCCTTCTAAATCGAGATACGTTTCTACGGAAACGATAGGATTTTCTTTGGGGTTCCGAGTATCTCTTTTCCGATGCATTATTCCTTCCTTACTGCATCCCTCGCTCCCTCACATTGACGAATTAACACACAATTTGCGTCCATATGAAATACTCTGGATTCCCTGCATTGTCCTTCTAAATCGAGATACGTTTCTACGGAAACGATAGGATTTTCTTTGGGGTTCCGAGTATCTCTTTTCCGATGCATTATTCCTCCTTTACTGCATCTCTCGCTCCCTCACATTGACGAATTAACACACAATTTGCGTCCATATGATATACTCTGGATTCCCTGCATTGTCCTTCTAAATCGGGATACGTTTCTACGGAAACGATAGGATTTTCTTTGGGGTTCCGAGTATCTCTTTTCCAATGCATTATTCCTACTTTACTGCATTTCTCGCTCCCTCACATTGACGAATTAACACACAATTTGCGACCATATGAAATACTCTGGATTCCCTGCATTGTCCTTCTAAATCGAGATACGTTTCTACGTAAACGATAGGATTTACTTTGGGGTTCCGTGTATCGTTTATACGATGCATTATTCCTCCTTTACTGCATCCCTCGCTCCCTCACATTGACGAATTAACACACAATTTGCGTCCATATGGAATACTCTGGATTCCCTGCATTGTCCTTCTAAATCGAGATACTTTTCTACGGAAACGATAGGATTTCCTTTGGGGTTCCGAGTATCTCTTTTCCGATGCATTATTCCCCCTTTACTGCATCGCTCGCTCCCTCACATTGACGAATTAACACACAATTTGCGTCCATATGAAATACTCTGGATTCTCTGCATTGTCCTTCTAAATCGAGATACGTTTCTACGGAAACGATAGGATTTTCTTTGGGGTTCCAAGTATCTCTTTTCCGATGCATTGTTCCTCCTTTACTGCATCCCCCGCTCCCTCACATTGACGAATTAACAACAATTTGCGTCCATATGAAATACTCTGGATTCCCTGCATTGTCCTTCTAAATCGAGATACGTTTCTACGGAAACGATAGGATTTTCTTTGGGGTTCCGTGTATCTCTTTTCCGATGCATTATTCCTCCTTTACTGCATCCCTCGCTCCCTCACATTGACGAATTAACACACAATTTGCGTCCATATGAAATACTCTGGATTCCCTGCATTGTTCTTCTAAATCGAGATACGTTTCTACGGAAACGATAGGATTTTCTTTGGGGTTCCGAGTATCTCTTTTCCGATACATTATTCCTCCTTCACTGCATCCCTCGCTCCCTCACATTGACGAATTAACACACAATTTGCGTCCATATGAAATACTCTGGATTCCCTGCATTGTCCTTCTAAATCGAGATACGTTTCTACGGAAACGATAGGATTTTCTTTGGGGTTCCGAGTATCTCCTTACGGATGCATTATTCCTCCTTTACTGCATCCCTCGCTCCCTCACATTGACGAATTAACACACAATTAGCGTCCATATGAAATACTCTGGATTCCTTGCATTGTCCTTCTAAATCGAGATACGTTTCTACGGAAACGATAGGATTTTCTTTGGGGTTCAGAGTATCTCTTTTCCGATGCATTATTCCTCCTTTACTGCATCCCTCGCTCCCTCACATTGCCGAATTATCACACAATTTGCGTCCATATGAAATACTCTGGGTTCCCTGCATTATCATTCTAAAATGAGATACGTTTCTACGGAAACGATAGGATTTTCTTTTGGGAGTCGAGTATCTCTTTTCCGATGCATTATTCCTCCTTTACTGCATCCCTCGCTCCCTCACATTGACGAATTAACACACAATTTGCGTCCATATGATATATTCTGGATTCCCTGCATTGTCCTTCTAAATCGAGATACGTTTCTACAGAAACGATAGGATTTTCTTTGGGGTTCCGAGTATCTCTTTTCCAATGCATTATTCCTACTTTACTGCATTTCTCGCTCCCTCACATTGACGAATTAACACACAATTTGCGACCATATGAAATACTCTGGATTCCCTGCATTGTCCTGCTAAATCGATATACGTTTCTACGTAAACGATAGGATTTTCTTTGGGGTTCCGTGTATCGCTTATCCGATGCATTATTCCTACTTTACTGCATCCCTCGCTCCCTCACATTGACGAATTAACACACAATTTGCGTCCATATGGAATACTCTGGATTCCCTGCATTGTCCTTCTAAATCGAGATACGTTTCTACGGAAACGATAGGATTTTCTTTGGGGTTGCGAGTATCTCTTTTCCGATGCATTATTCCCCCTTTACTGCATCCCTCGCTCCCTCACATTGACGAATTAACACACAATTTGCGTCCATATGAAATACTCTGGATTCCCTGCATTGTCCTTCTAAATCGAGATACGTTTCTACGGAAACGATAGGATTTTCTTTGGGGTTCCAAGTATCTCTTTTCCGATGCATTGTTCCTCCTTTACTGCATCCCCCGCTCCCTCACATTGACGAATTAACAACAATTTGCGTCCATATGAAATACTCTGGATTCCCTGCATTGACCTTCTAAATCGAGATACGTTACTACGGAAACGATAGGATTTTCTTTGGGGTTCCGTGTATCGCTTATCCGATGCATTATTCCTCCTTTACTGCATCCCTCGCTCCCTCACATTGACGAATTAACACACAATTTGCGTCCATATGGAATACTCTGGATTCCCTGCATTGTCCTTCTAAATCGAGATACTTTTCTACGGAAACGATAGGATTTTCTTTTGGGTTCCGAGTATCTCTTTTCCGAAGCATTATTCCCCCTTTACTGCATCCCTCGCTCCCTCACATTGACGAATTAACACAGAATTTGCGTCCATACGAAATACCCTGGATTCCCTGCATTGTCCTTCAAAATCGAGATACGTTTCTACGGAAACGATAGGATTTTCTTTGGGGTTCCAAGTATCTCTTTTCCGATGCATTGTTCCTCCTTTACTGCATCCCCCGCTCCCTCACATTGACGAATTAACAACAATTTGCGTCCATATGAAATACTCGGGATTCCCTGCATTGTCCTTCTAAATCGAGATACGTTTCTTCGGAAACGATAGGATTTTCTTTGGGGTTCCGAGTATCTCTTTTCCGATGCATTATTCCTCCTTTACTGCATCCCTCGCTCCCTCACATTGACGAATTAACACACAATTTGCGTCCATATGAAATACTCTGGATTCCCTGAATTGTCCTTCTAAATCGAGATACGTTTCTACGGAAACGATAGGATTTTCTTTGGGGTTCCGAGTATCTCTTTTCCGATGCATTATTCCTCCTTTACTGCATCTCTCGCTCCCTCACATTGACGAATTAACACACAATTTGCGTCCATATGATATACTCTGGATTCCCTGCATTGTCCTTCTAAATCGGGATACGTTTCTACGGAAACGATAGGATTTTCTTTGGGGTTCCGAGTATCTCTTTTCCAATGCATTATTCCTACTTTACTGCATTTCTCGCTCCCTCACATTGACGAATTAACACACAATTTGCGACCATATGAAATACTCTGGATTCCCTGCATTGTCCTTCTAAATCGAGATACGTTTCTACGTAAACGATAGGATTTACTTTGGGGTTCCGTGTATCGTTTATACGATGCATTATTCCTCCTTTACTGCATCCCTCGCTCCCTCACATTGACGAATTAACACACAATTTGCGTCCATATGGAATACTCTGGATTCCCTGCATTGTCCTTCTAAATCGAGATACTTTTCTACGGAAACGATAGGATTTCCTTTGGGGTTCCGAGTATCTCTTTTCCGATGCATTATTCCCCCTTTACTGCATCGCTCGCTCCCTCACATTGACGAATTAACACACAATTTGCGTCCATATGAAATACTCTGGATTCTCTGCATTGTCCTTCTAAATCGAGATACGTTTCTACGGAAACGATAGGATTTTCTTTGGGGTTCCAAGTATCTCTTTTCCGATGCATTGTTCCTCCTTTACTGCATCCCCCGCTCCCTCACATTGACGAATTAACAACAATTTGCGTCCATATGAAATACTCTGGATTCCCTGCATTGTCCTTCTAAATCGAGATACGTTTCTACGGAAACGATAGGATTTTCTTTGGGGTTCCGTGTATCTCTTTTCCGATGCATTATTCCTCCTTTACTGCATCCCTCGCTCCCTCACATTGACGAATTAACACACAATTTGCGTCCATATGAAATACTCTGGATTCCCTGCATTGTTCTTCTAAATCGAGATACGTTTCTACGGAAACGATAGGATTTTCTTTGGGGTTCCGAGTATCTCCTTACGGATGCATTATTCCTCCTTTACTGCATCCCTCGCTCCCTCACATTGACGAATTAACACACAATTAGCGTCCATATGAAATACTCTGGATTCCTTGCATTGTCCTTCTAAATCGAGATACGTTTCTACGGAAACGATAGGATTTTCTTTGGGGTTCAGAGTATCTCTTTTCCGATGCATTATTCCTCCTTTACTGCATCCCTCGCTCCCTCACATTGCCGAATTATCACACAATTTGCGTCCATATGAAATACTCTGGGTTCCCTGCATTATCATTCTAAAATGAGATACGTTTCTACGGAAACGATAGGATTTTCTTTTGGGAGTCGAGTATCTCTTTTCCGATGCATTATTCCTCCTTTACTGCATCCCTCGCTCCCTCACATTGACGAATTAACACACAATTTGCGTCCATATGATATATTCTGGATTCCCTGCATTGTCCTTCTAAATCGAGATACGTTTCTACAGAAACGATAGGATTTTCTTTGGGGTTCCGAGTATCTCTTTTCCAATGCATTATTCCTACTTTACTGCATTTCTCGCTCCCTCACATTGACGAATTAACACACAATTTGCGACCATATGAAATACTCTGGATTCCCTGCATTGTCCTGCTAAATCGATATACGTTTCTACGTAAACGATAGGATTTTCTTTGGGGTTCCGTGTATCGCTTATCCGATGCATTATTCCTACTTTACTGCATCCCTCGCTCCCTCACATTGACGAATTAACACACAATTTGCGTCCATATGGAATACTCTGGATTCCCTGCATTGTCCTTCTAAATCGAGATACGTTTCTACGGAAACGATAGGATTTTCTTTGGGGTTGCGAGTATCTCTTTTCCGATGCATTATTCCCCCTTTACTGCATCCCTCGCTCCCTCACATTGACGAATTAACACACAATTTGCGTCCATATGAAATACTCTGGATTCCCTGCATTGTCCTTCTAAATCGAGATACGTTTCTACGGAAACGATAGGATTTTCTTTGGGGTTCCAAGTATCTCTTTTCCGATGCATTGTTCCTCCTTTACTGCATCCCCCGCTCCCTCACATTGACGAATTAACAACAATTTGCGTCCATATGAAATACTCTGGATTCCCTGCATTGACCTTCTAAATCGAGATACGTTACTACGGAAACGATAGGATTTTCTTTGGGGTTCCGTGTATCGCTTATCCGATGCATTATTCCTCCTTTACTGCATCCCTCGCTCCCTCACATTGACGAATTAACACACAATTTGCGTCCATATGGAATACTCTGGATTCCCTGCATTGTCCTTCTAAATCGAGATACTTTTCTACGGAAACGATAGGATTTTCTTTTGGGTTCCGAGTATCTCTTTTCCGAAGCATTATTCCCCCTTTACTGCATCCCTCGCTCCCTCACATTGACGAATTAACACAGAATTTGCGTCCATACGAAATACCCTGGATTCCCTGCATTGTCCTTCAAAATCGAGATACGTTTCTACGGAAACGATAGGATTTTCTTTGGGGTTCCAAGTATCTCTTTTCCGATGCATTGTTCCTCCTTTACTGCATCCCCCGCTCCCTCACATTGACGAATTAACAACAATTTGCGTCCATATGAAATACTCGGGATTCCCTGCATTGTCCTTCTAAATCGAGATACGTTTCTTCGGAAACGATAGGATTTTCTTTGGGGTTCCGAGTATCTCTTTTCCGATGCATTATTCCTCCTTTACTGCATCCCTCGCTCCCTCACATTGACGAATTAACACACAATTTGCGTCCATATGAAATACTCTGGATTCCCTGAATTGTCCTTCTAAATCGAGATACGTTTCTACGGAAACGATAGGATTTTCTTTGGGGTTCCGAGTATCTCTTTTCCGATGCATTATTCCTCCTTTACTGCATCTCTCGCTCCCTCACATTGACGAATTAACACACAATTTGCGTCCATATGATATACTCTGGATTCCCTGCATTGTCCTTCTAAATCGGGATACGTTTCTACGGAAACGATAGGATTTTCTTTGGGGTTCCGAGTATCTCTTTTCCAATGCATTATTCCTACTTTACTGCATTTCTCGCTCCCTCACATTGACGAATTAACACACAATTTGCGACCATATGAAATACTCTGGATTCCCTGCATTGTCCTTCTAAATCGAGATACGTTTCTACGTAAACGATAGGATTTACTTTGGGGTTCCGTGTATCGTTTATACGATGCATTATTCCTCCTTTACTGCATCCCTCGCTCCCTCACATTGACGAATTAACACACAATTTGCGTCCATATGGAATACTCTGGATTCCCTGCATTGTCCTTCTAAATCGAGATACTTTTCTACGGAAACGATAGGATTTCCTTTGGGGTTCCGAGTATCTCTTTTCCGATGCATTATTCCCCCTTTACTGCATCGCTCGCTCCCTCACATTGACGAATTAACACACAATTTGCGTCCATATGAAATACTCTGGATTCTCTGCATTGTCCTTCTAAATCGAGATACGTTTCTACGGAAACGATAGGATTTTCTTTGGGGTTCCAAGTATCTCTTTTCCGATGCATTGTTCCTCCTTTACTGCATCCCCCGCTCCCTCACATTGACGAATTAACAACAATTTGCGTCCATATGAAATACTCTGGATTCCCTGCATTGTCCTTCTAAATCGAGATACGTTTCTACGGAAACGATAGGATTTTCTTTGGGGTTCCGTGTATCTCTTTTCCGATGCATTATTCCTCCTTTACTGCATCCCTCGCTCCCTCACATTGACGAATTAACACACAATTTGCGTCCATATGAAATACTCTGGATTCCCTGCATTGTTCTTCTAAATCGAGATACGTTTCTACGGAAACGATAGGATTTTCTTTGGGGTTCCGAGTATCTCTTTTCCGATACATTATTCCTCCTTCACTGCATCCCTCGCTCCCTCACATTGACGAATTAACACACAATTTGCGTCCATATGAAATACTCTGGATTCCCTGCATTGTCCTTCTAAATCGAGATACGTTTCTACGGAAACGATAGGATTTTCTTTGGGGTTCCGAGTATCTCCTTACGGATGCATTATTCCTCCTTTACTGCATCCCTCGCTCCCTCACATTGACGAATTAACACACAATTTGCGTCCATATGAAATACTCTGGATTCCTTGCATTGTCCTTCTAAATCGAGATACGTTTCTACGGAAACGATAGGATTTTCTTTGGGGTTCCGAGTATCTCTTTTCCGATGCATTATTCCTCCTTTACTGCATCCCTCGCTCCCTCACATTGCCGAATTATCACACAATTTGCGTCCATATGAAATACTCTGGGTTCCCTGCATTATCATTCTAAAATGAGATACGTTTCTACGGAAACGATAGGATTTTCTTTTGGGAGTCGAGTATCTCTTTTCCGATGCATTATTCCTCCTTTACTGCATCCCTCGCTCCCTCACATTGACGAATTAACACACAATTTGCGTCCATATGATATACTCTGGATTCCCTGCATTGTCCTTCTAAATCGAGATACGTTTCTACAGAAACGATAGGATTTTCTTTGGGGTTCCGAGTATCTCTTTTCCAATGCATTATTCCTACTTTACTGCATTTCTCGCTCCCTCACATTGACGAATTAACACACAATTTGCGACCATATGAAATACTCTGGATTCCCTGCATTGTCCTGCTAAATCGATATACGTTTCTACGTAAACGATAGGATTTTCTTTGGGGTTCCGTGTATCGCTTATCCGATGCATTATTCCTACTTTACTGCATCCCTCGCTCCCTCACATTGACGAATTAACACACAATTTGCGTCCATATGGAATACTCTGGATTCCCTGCATTGTCCTTCTAAATCGAGATACGTTTCTACGGAAACGATAGGATTTTCTTTGGGGTTCCAAGTATCTCTTTTCCGATGCATTGTTCCTCCTTTACTGCATCCCCCGCTCCCTCACATTGACGAATTAACAACAATTTGCGTCCATATGAAATACTCTGGATTCCCTGCATTGTCCTTCTAAATCGAGATACGTTACTACGGAAACGATAGGATTTTCTTTGGGGTTCCGTGTATCGCTTATCCGATGCATTATTCCTCCTTTACTGCATCCCTCGCTCCCTCACATTGACGAATTAACACACAATTTGCGTCCATATGGAATACTCTGGATTCCCTGCATTGTCCTTCTAAATCGAGATACTTTTCTACGGAAACGATAGGATTTTCTTTTGGGTTCCGAGTATCTCTTTTCCGAAGCATTATTCCCCCTTTACTGCATCCCTCGCTCCCTCACATTGACGAATTAACACAGAATTTGCGTCCATACGAAATACCCTGGATTCCCTGCATTGTCCTTCAAAATCGAGATACGTTTCTACGGAAACGATAGGATTTTCTTTGGGGTTCCAAGTATCTCTTTTCCGATGCATTATTCCTCCTTTACTGCATCCCTCGCTCCCTCACATTGACGATTTAACACACAATTTGCGTCCATATGAAATACTCTGGATTCCCTGCATTGTCCTTCTAAATCGAGATACGTTTCTACGGAAACGATAGGATTTTCTTTGGGGTTCCGAGTATCTCTTTTCCGATGCATCATTCCTCTTTTACTGCATCCCTCGCTCCCTCACATTGACGAATTAACACACAATTTGCGTCCATATGAAATACTCTGGATTTTCTGCATTGTCCTTCTAAATCGAGATACGTTTCTACGGAAACGATAGGATTTTCTTTGGGGTTCCGAGTGTCTCTTTTCCGATGCATTATTCCTTCTTTACTGCATCCCTCGCTCCCTCACATTGACGAATTAACACACAATTTGCGTCCATATGAAATACTCTGGATTCCCTGCATTGTCCTTCTAAATCGAGATACGTTTCTACGGAAACGATAGGATTTTCTTTGGGGTTCCGAGTATCTCTTTTCCGATGCATTATTCCTTCCTTACTGCATCCCTCGCTCCCTCACATTGACGAATTAACACACAACTTGCGTCCATATGAAATACTCTGGATTCCCTGCATTGTCCTTCTAAATCGAGATACGTTTCTACGGAAACGATAGGATTTTCTTTGGGGTTCCAAATATCTCTTTTCCGATGCATTATTCCTCCTTTACTGCATCCCTCGCTCCCTCACATTGACGAATTAACACACAATTTGCGTCCATATGAAATACTCTCGATTCCCTTGCATTGTCCTTCTAAATCGAGATACGTTTCTATGGAAACGATAGGATTTTCTTTGGGGTTCCGAGTATCTCTTTTCCGATGCATTATTCCTCCTTTACTGCATCTCTCGCTCCCTCACATTGACGAATTAACACACAATTTGCGTCCATATGATATACTCTGGATTCCCTGCATTGTCCTTCTAAATCGAGATACGTTTCTACGGAAACGATAGGATTTTCTTTGGGGTTCCGAGTATCTCTTTTCCAATGCATTATTCCTACTTTACTGCATTTCTCGCTCCCTCACATTGACGAATTAACACACAATTTGCGACCATATGAAATACTCTTCATTCCCTGCATTGTCCTTCTAAATCGAGATACGTTTCTACGTAAACGATAGGATTTTCTTTGGGGTTCCGTGTATCGTTTATACGATGCATTATTCCTCCTTTACTGCATCCCTCGCTCCCTCACATTGACGAATTAACACACAATTTGCGTCCATATGGAATACTCTGGATTCCCTGCATTGTCCTTCTAAATCGAGATACTTTTCTACGGAAACGATAGGATTTTCTTTGGGGTTCCGAGTATCTCTTTTCCGATACATTATTCCTCCTTCACTGCATCCCTCGCTCCCTCACATTGACGAATTAACACACAATTTGCGTCCATATGAAATACTCTGGATTCCCTGCATTGTCCTTCTAAATCGAGATACGTTTCTACGGAAACGATAGGATTTTCTTTGGGGTTCCGAGTATCTCCTTACGGATGCATTATTCCTCCTTTACTGCATCCCTCGCTCCCTCACATTGACGAATTAACACACAATTTGCGTCCATATGAAATACTCTGGATTCCTTGCATTGTCCTTCTAAATCGAGATACGTTTCTACGGAAACGATAGGATTTTCTTTGGGGTTCCGAGTATCTCTTTTCCGATGCATTATTCCTCCTTTACTGCATCCCTCGCTCCCTCACATTGCCGAATTATCACACAATTTGCGTCCATATGAAATACTCTGGGTTCCCTGCATTATCATTCTAAAATGAGATACGTTTCTACGGAAACGATAGGATTTTCTTTTGGGAGTCGAGTATCTCTTTTCCGATGCATTATTCCTCCTTTACTGCATCCCTCGCTACCTCACATTGACGAATTAACACACAATTTGCGTCCATATGATATACTCTGGATTCCCTGCATTGTCCTTCTAAATCGAGATACGTTTCTACAGAAACGATAGGATTTTCTTTGGGGTCCCGAGTATCTCTTTTCCAATGCATTATTCCTACTTTACTGCATTTCTCGCTCCCTCACATTGACGAATTAACACACAATTTGCGACCATATGAAATACTCTGGATTCCCTGCATTGTCCTTCTAAATCGAGATACGTTTCTACGGAAACGATAGGATTTTCTTTGGGGTTCCAAGTATCTCTTTTCCGATGCATTGTTCCTCCTTTACTGCATCCCCCGCTCCCTCACATTGACGAATTAACAACAATTTGCGTCCATATGAAATACTCTGGATTCCCTGCATTGTCCTTCTAAATCGAGATACGTTTCTACGGAAACGATAGGATTTTCTTTGGGGTTCCGAGTATCTCTTTTCCGATGCATTATTCCTCCTTTACTGCATCCCTCGCTCCCTCACATTGACGATTTAACACACAATTTGCGTCCATATGAAATACTCTGGATTCCCTGCATTGTCCTTCTAAACCGACATACGTTTCTACGGAAACGATAGGATTTTCTTTGGGGTTCCGAGTATCTCTTTTCCGATGCATCATTCCTCTTTTACTGCATCCCTCGCTCCCTCACATTGACGAATTAACACACAATTTGCGTCCATATGAAATACTCTGGATTCCCTGCATTGTCCTTCTAAATCGAGATACGTTTCTACGGAAACGATAGGATTTTCTTTGGGGTTCCGAGTGTCTCTTTTCCGATGCATTATTCCTTCTTTACTGCATCCCTCGCTCCCTCACATTGACGAATTAACACACAATTTGCGTCCATATGAAATACTCTGGATTCCCTGCATTGTCCTTCTAAATCGAGATACGTTTCTACGGAAACGATAGGATTTTCTTTGGGGTTCCGAGTATCTCTTTTCCGATGCATTATTCCTTCCTTACTGCATCCCTCGCTCCCTCACATTGACGAATTAACACACAATTTGCGTCCATATGAAATACTCTGGATTCCCTGCATTGTCCTTCTAAATCGAGATACGTTTCTACGGAAACGATAGGATTTTCTTTGGGGTTCCGAGTATCTCTTTTCCGATGCATTATTCCTCCTTTACTGCATCTCTCGCTCCCTCACATTGACGAATTAACACACAATTTGCGTCCATATGATATACTCTGGATTCCCTGCATTGTCCTTCTAAATCGGGATACGTTTCTACGGAAACGATAGGATTTTCTTTGGGGTTCCGAGTATCTCTTTTCCAATGCATTATTCCTACTTTACTGCATTTCTCGCTCCCTCACATTGACGAATTAACACACAATTTGCGACCATATGAAATACTCTGGATTCCCTGCATTGTCCTTCTAAATCGAGATACGTTTCTACGTAAACGATAGGATTTACTTTGGGGTTCCGTGTATCGTTTATACGATGCATTATTCCTCCTTTACTGCATCCCTCGCTCCCTCACATTGACGAATTAACACACAATTTGCGTCCATATGGAATACTCTGGATTCCCTGCATTGTCCTTCTAAATCGAGATACTTTTCTACGGAAACGATAGGATTTCCTTTGGGGTTCCGAGTATCTCTTTTCCGATGCATTATTCCCCCTTTACTGCATCGCTCGCTCCCTCACATTGACGAATTAACACACAATTTGCGTCCATATGAAATACTCTGGATTCTCTGCATTGTCCTTCTAAATCGAGATACGTTTCTACGGAAACGATAGGATTTTCTTTGGGGTTCCAAGTATCTCTTTTCCGATGCATTGTTCCTCCTTTACTGCATCCCCCGCTCCCTCACATTGACGAATTAACAACAATTTGCGTCCATATGAAATACTCTGGATTCCCTGCATTGTCCTTCTAAATCGAGATACGTTTCTACGGAAACGATAGGATTTTCTTTGGGGTTCCGTGTATCTCTTTTCCGATGCATTATTCCTCCTTTACTGCATCCCTCGCTCCCTCACATTGACGAATTAACACACAATTTGCGTCCATATGAAATACTCTGGATTCCCTGCATTGTTCTTCTAAATCGAGATACGTTTCTACGGAAACGATAGGATTTTCTTTGGGGTTCCGAGTATCTCTTTTCCGATACATTATTCCTCCTTCACTGCATCCCTCGCTCCCTCACATTGACGAATTAACACACAATTTGCGTCCATATGAAATACTCTGGATTCCCTGCATTGTCCTTCTAAATCGAGATACGTTTCTACGGAAACGATAGGATTTTCTTTGGGGTTCCGAGTATCTCCTTACGGATGCATTATTCCTCCTTTACTGCATCCCTCGCTCCCTCACATTGACGAATTAACACACAATTTGCGTCCATATGAAATACTCTGGATTCCTTGCATTGTCCTTCTAAATCGAGATACGTTTCTACGGAAACGATAGGATTTTCTTTGGGGTTCCGAGTATCTCTTTTCCGATGCATTATTCCTCCTTTACTGCATCCCTCGCTCCCTCACATTGCCGAATTATCACACAATTTGCGTCCATATGAAATACTCTGGGTTCCCTGCATTATCATTCTAAAATGAGATACGTTTCTACGGAAACGATAGGATTTTCTTTTGGGAGTCGAGTATCTCTTTTCCGATGCATTATTCCTCCTTTACTGCATCCCTCGCTCCCTCACATTGACGAATTAACACACAATTTGCGTCCATATGATATACTCTGGATTCCCTGCATTGTCCTTCTAAATCGAGATACGTTTCTACAGAAACGATAGGATTTTCTTTGGGGTTCCGAGTATCTCTTTTCCAATGCATTATTCCTACTTTACTGCATTTCTCGCTCCCTCACATTGACGAATTAACACACAATTTGCGACCATATGAAATACTCTGGATTCCCTGCATTGTCCTGCTAAATCGATATACGTTTCTACGTAAACGATAGGATTTTCTTTGGGGTTCCGTGTATCGCTTATCCGATGCATTATTCCTACTTTACTGCATCCCTCGCTCCCTCACATTGACGAATTAACACACAATTTGCGTCCATATGGAATACACTGGATTCCCTGCATTGTCCTTCTAAATCGAGATACGTTTCTACGGAAACGATAGGATTTTCTTTGGGGTTGCGAGTATCTCTTTTCCGATGCATTATTCCCCCTTTACTGCATCCCTCGCTCCCTCACATTGACTAATTAACACACAATTTGCGTCCATATGAAATACTCTGGATTCCCTGCATTGTACTTCTAAATCGAGATACGTTTCTACGGAAACGATAGGATTTTCTTTGGGGTTCCAAGTATCTCTTTTCCGATGCATTGTTCCTCCTTTACTGCATCCCCCGCTCCCTCACATTGACGAATTAACAACAATTTGCGTCCATATGAAATACTCTGGATTCCCTGCATTGTCCTTCTAAATCGAGATACGTTACTACGGAAACGATAAGATTTTCTTTGGGGTTCCGTGTATCGCTTATCCGATGCATTATTCCTCCTTTACTGCATCCCTCGCTCCCTCACATTGACGAATTAACACACAATTTGCGTCCATATGGAATACTCTGGACTCCCTGCATTGTCCTTCTAAATCGAGATACTTTTCTACGGAAACGATAGGATTTTCTTTTGGGTTCCGAGTATCTCTTTTCCGATGCATTGTTCCTCCTTTACTGCATCCCCCGCTCCCTCACATTGACGAATTAACAACAATTTGCGTCCATATGAA
Source organism: Schistocerca nitens (assembly GCF_023898315.1). Lineage (NCBI taxonomy): Eukaryota > Metazoa > Arthropoda > Insecta > Orthoptera > Acrididae > Schistocerca > Schistocerca nitens. The sequence goes on from NC_064615.1 coordinate 1,126,851,470, forward strand.
ATACTCGGGATTCCCTGCATTGTCCTTCTAAATCGAGATACGTTTCTTCGGAAACGATAGGATTTTCTTTGGGGTTCCGAGTATCTCTTTTCCGATGCATTATTCCTCCTTTACTGCATCCCTCGCTCCCTCACATTGACGAATTAACACACAATTTGCGTCCATATGAAATACTCTGGATTCCCTGAATTGTCCTTCTAAATCGAGATACGTTTCTACGGAAACGATAGGATTTTCTTTGGGGTTCCGAGTATCTCTTTTCCGATGCATTATTCCTCCTTTACTGCATCTCTCGCTCCCTCACATTGACGAATTAGCACACAATTTGCGTCCATATGATATACTCTGGATTCCCTGCATTGTCCTTCTAAATCGGGATACGTTTCTACGGAAACGATAGGATTTTCTTTGGGGTTCCGAGTATCTCTTTTCCAATGCATTATTCCTACTTTACTGCATTTCTCGCTCCCTCACATTGACGAATTAACACACAATTTGCGACCATATGAAATACTCTGGATTCCCTGCATTGTCCTTCTAAATCGAGATACGTTTCTACGTAAACGATAGGATTTACTTTGGGGTTCCGTGTATCGTTTATACGATGCATTATTCCTCCTTTACTGCATCCCTCGCTCCCTCACATTGACGAATTAACACACAATTTGCGTCCATATGGAATACTCTGGATTCCCTGCATTGTCCTTCTAAATCGAGATACTTTTCTACGGAAACGATAGGATTTCCTTTGGGGTTCCGAGTATCTCTTTTCCGATGCATTATTCCCCCTTTACTGCATCGCTCGCTCCCTCACATTGACGAATTAACACACAATTTGCGTCCATATGAAATACTCTGGATTCTCTGCATTGTCCTTCTAAATCGAGATACGTTTCTACGGAAACGATAGGATTTTCTTTGGGGTTCCAAGTATCTCTTTTCCGATGCATTGTTCCTCCTTTACTGCATCCCCCGCTCCCTCACATTGACGAATTAACAACAATTTGCGTCCATATGAAATACTCTGGATTCCCTGCATTGTCCTTCTAAATCGAGATACGTTTCTACGGAAACGATAGGATTTTCTTTGGGGTTCCGTGTATCTCTTTTCCGATGCATTATTCCTCCTTTACTGCATCCCTCGCTCCCTCACATTGACGAATTAACACACAATTTGCGTCCATATGAAATACTCTGGATTCCCTGCATTGTTCTTCTAAATCGAGATACGTTTCTACGGAAACGATAGGATTTTCTTTGGGGTTCCGAGTATCTCTTTTCCGATACATTATTCCTCCTTCACTGCATCCCTCGCTCCCTCACATTGACGAATTAACACACAATTTGCGTCCATATGAAATACTCTGGATTCCCTGCATTGTCCTTCTAAATCGAGATACGTTTCTACGGAAACGATAGGATTTTCTTTGGGGTTCCGAGTATCTCCTTACGGATGCATTATTCCTCCTTTACTGCATCCCTCGCTCCCTCACATTGACGAATTAACACACAATTTGCGTCCATATGAAATACTCTGGATTCCTTGCATTGTCCTTCTAAATCGAGATACGTTTCTACGGAAACGATAGGATTTTCTTTGGGGTTCCGAGTATCTCTTTTCCGATGCATTATTCCTCCTTTACTGCATCCCTCGCTCCCTCACATTGCCGAATTATCACACAATTTGCGTCCATATGAAATACTCTGGGTTCCCTGCATTATCATTCTAAAATGAGATACGTTTCTACGGAAACGATAGGATTTTCTTTTGGGAGTCGAGTATCTCTTTTCCGATGCATTATTCCTCCTTTACTGCATCCCTCGCTCCCTCACATTGACGAATTAACACACAATTTGCGTCCATATGATATACTCTGGATTCCCTGCATTGTCCTTCTAAATCGAGATACGTTTCTACAGAAACGATAGGATTTTCTTTGGGGTTCCGAGTATCTCTTTTCCAATGCATTATTCCTACTTTACTGCATTTCTCGCTCCCTCACATTGACGAATTAACACACAATTTGCGACCATATGAAATACTCTGGATTCCCTGCATTGTCCTGCTAAATCGATATACGTTTCTACGTAAACGATAGGATTTTCTTTGGGGTTCCGTGTATCGCTTATCCGATGCATTATTCCTACTTTACTGCATCCCTCGCTCCCTCACATTGACGAATTAACACACAATTTGCGTCCATATGGAATACTCTGGATTCCCTGCATTGTCCTTCTAAATCGAGATACGTTTCTACGGAAACGATAGGATTTTCTTTGGGGTTGCGAGTATCTCTTTTCCGATGCATTATTCCCCCTTTACTGCATCCCTCGCTCCCTCACATTGACGAATTAACACACAATTTGCGTCCATATGAAATACTCTGGATTCCCTGCATTGTCCTTCTAAATCGAGATACGTTTCTACGGAAACGATAGGATTTTCTTTGGGGTTCCAAGTATCTCTTTTCCGATGCATTGTTCCTCCTTTACTGCATCCCCCGCTCCCTCACATTGACGAATTAACAACAATTTGCGTCCATATGAAATACTCTGGATTCCCTGCATTGTCCTTCTAAATCGAGATACGTTACTACGGAAACGATAGGATTTTCTTTGGGGTTCCGTGTATCGCTTATCCGATGCATTATTCCTCCTTTACTGCATCCCTCGCTCCCTCACATTGACGAATTAACACACAATTTGCGTCCATATGGAATACTCTGGATTCCCTGCATTGTCCTTCTAAATCGAGATACTTTTCTACGGAAACGATAGGATTTTCTTTTGGGTTCCGAGTATCTCTTTTCCGAAGCATTATTCCCCCTTTACTGCATCCCTCGCTCCCTCACATTGACGAATTAACACAGAATTTGCGTCCATACGAAATACCCTGGATTCCCTGCATTGTCCTTCAAAATCGAGATACGTTTCTACGGAAACGATAGGATTTTCTTTGGGGTTCCAAGTATCTCTTTTCCGATGCATTGTTCCTCCTTTACTGCATCCCCCGCTCCCTCACATTGACGAATTAACAACAATTTGCGTCCATATGAAATACTCGGGATTCCCTGCATTGTCCTTCTAAATCGAGATACGTTTCTTCGGAAACGATAGGATTTTCTTTGGGGTTCCGAGTATCTCTTTTCCGATGCATTATTCCTCCTTTACTGCATCCCTCGCTCCCTCACATTGACGAATTAACACACAATTTGCGTCCATATGAAATACTCTGGATTCCCTGAATTGTCCTTCTAAATCGAGATACGTTTCTATGGAAACGATAGGATTTTCTTTGGGGTTCCGAGTATCTCTTTTCCGATGCATTATTCCTCCTTTACTGCATCCCTCGCTCCCTCACATTGACGAATTAACACACAATTTGCGTCCATATGGAATACTCTGGATTCCCTGCATTGTCCTTCTAAATCGAGATACGTTTCTACGGAAACGATAGGATTTTCTTTGGGGTTCCGAGTATCTCTTTTCCGATGCATTGTTCCCTCTTTACTGCATCCCTCGCTCCCTCACATTGACGAATTAACACACAATTTGCGTCCATATGAAATACTCTGGATTCCCTGCATTGTCCTTCTAAATCGAGATACGTTTCTACGGAAACGATAGGATTTTTTTTGGGGTTCCAAGTATCTCTTTTCCGATGCATTGTTCCTCCTTTACTGCATCCCCCGCTCCCTCACATTGACGAATTAACAACAATTTGCGTCCATATGAAATACTCTGGATTCCCTGCATTGTCCTTCTAAATCGAGATACGTTTCTACGGAAACGATAGGATTTTCTTTGGGGTTCCGAGTAACTCTTTTCCGATGCATTATTCCTCCTTTACTGCATCCCTCGCTCCCTCACATTGACGAATTAACACACAATTTGCGTCCATATGAAATACTCTGGATTCCCTGCATTGTCCTTCTAAATCGAGATACGTTTCTACGGAAACGATAGGATTTTCTTTGGGGTTCCGAGTATCTCTTTTCCGATGCATCATTCCTCTTTTACTGCATCCCTCGCTCCCTCACATTGACGAATTAACACACAATTTGCGTCCATATGAAATACTCTGGATTCCCTGCATTGTCCTTCTAAATCGAGATACGTTTCTACGGAAACGATAGGATTTTCTTTGGGGTTCCGAGTGTCTCTTTTCCGATGCATTATTCCTTCTTTACTGCATCCCTCGCTCCCTCACATTGACGAATTAACACACAATTTGCGTCCATATGAAATACTCTGGATTCCCTGCATTGTCCTTCTAAATCGAGATACGTTTCTACGGAAACGATAGGATTTTCTTTGGGGTTCCGAGTATCTCTTTTCCGATGCATTATTCCTCCTTTACTGCATCCCTCGCTCCCTCACATTGACGAATTAACACACAATTGGCGTCCATATGAAATACTCTGGATTCCCTTGCAATGTCAATCTAAATCGAGATATGTTTCTATGGAAACGATAGGATTTTCTTTGGGGTTCCGAGTATCTCTTTTTCGATGCATTATTCCTCCTTTACTGCATCCCTCGCTCCCTCACATTGACGAATTAACTCACAATTTGCGTCCATATGATATACTCTGGGGTTCCATGCATTGTCCTTATAAATCGAGATACGTTTCTACGGAAACGATAGGATTTTCTTTGGGGTTCCGAGTATCTCTTTTCCAATGCATTATTCCTACTTTACTGCATTTCTCGCTCCCTCACATTGACGAATTAACACACAATTTGCGACCATATGAAATACTCTGGATTCCCTGCATTGTCCTTCTAAATCGAGATACGTTTCTACGTAAACGATAGGATTTTCTTTGGGGTTCCGTGTATCGCTTATCCGATGCATTATTCCTCCTTTACTGCATCCCTCGCTCCCTCACATTGACGAATTAACACACAATTTGCGTCCATATGGAATACTCTGGATTCCCTGCATTGTCCTTCTAAATCGAGATACTTTTCTACGGAAACGATAGGAATTTCTTTTGGGTTCCGGGTATCTCTTTTCCGATGCATTATTCCCCCTTTACTGCATCCCTCGCTCCCTCACATTGACGAATTAACACACAATTTGCGTCCATACGAAATACTCTGGATTCCCTGCATTGTCCTTCTAAATCGAGATACGTTTCTACGGAAACGATAGGATTTTCTTTGGGGTTCCAAGTATCTCTTTTCCGATGCATTGTTCCTCCTTTACTGCATCCCCCGCTCCCTCACATTGACGAATTAACAACAATTTGCGTCCATATGAAATACTCTGGATTCCCTGCATTGTCCTTCTAAATCGAGATACGTTTCTACGGAAACGATAGGATTTTCTTTGGGGTTCCGAGTATCTCTTTTTCGATGCATTATTCCTCCTTTACTGCATCCCTCGCTCCCTCACATTGACGAATTAACTCACAATTTGCGTCCATATGATATACTCTGGGTTCCCTGCATTGTCCTTATAAATCGAGATTCGTTTCTATGGAAACGGTAGGATTTTCTTTGGGGTTCCGAGTATCTCTTTTCCAATGCATTATTCCTACTTTACTGCATTTCTCGCTCCCTGACATTGACGAATTAACACACAATTTGCGTCCATATGAAATACTCTGTATTCCCTGCATTGTCCTTCTTAATCGAGATACGTTTCTACGTAAACGATAGGATTTTCTTTGGGGTTCCGAGTATCTCTTTTCCGATGCATCATTCCTCTTTTACTGCATCCCTCGCTCCCTCACATTGACGAATTAACACACAATTTGCGTCCATATGAAATACTCTGGATTCCCTGCATTGTCCTTCTAAATCGAGATACGTTTCTACGGAAACGATAGGATTTTCTTTGGGGTTCCGAGTATCTCTTTTCCGATGCATCATTCCTCTTTTACTGCATCCCTCGCTCCCTCACATTGACGAATTAACACACAATTTGCGTCCATATGAAATACTCTGGATTCCCTGCATTGTCCTTCTAAATCGAGATACGTTTCTACGGAAACGATAGGATTTTCTTTGGGGTTCCGAGTGTCTCTTTTCCGATGCATTATTCCTTCTTTACTGCATCCCTCGCTCCCTCACATTGACGAATTAACACACAATTTGCGTCCATATGAAATACTCTGGATTCCCTGCATTGTCCTTCTAAATCGAGATACGTTTCTACGGAAACGATAGGATTTTCTTTGGGGTTCCGAGTATCTCTTTTCCGATGCATTATTCCTCCTTTACTGCATCCCTCGCTCCCTCACATTGACGAATTAACACACAATTGGCGTCCATATGAAATACTCTGGATTCCCTTGCAATGTCAATCTAAATCGAGATACGTTTCTATGGAAACGATAGGATTTTCTTTGGGGTTCCGAGTATCTCTTTTTCGATGCATTATTCCTCCTTTACTGCATCCCTCGCTCCCTCACATTGACGAATTAAATCACAATTTGCGTCCATATGATATACTCTGGGGTTCCATGCATTGTCCTTATAAATCGAGATACGTTTCTACGGAAACGATAGGATTTTCTTTGGGGTTCCGAGTATCTCTTTTCCAATGCATTATTCCTACTTTACTGCATTTCTCGCTCCCTCACATTGACGAATTAACACACAATTTGCGACCATATGAAATACTCTGGATTCCCTGCATTATCCTTCTAAATCGAGATACGTTTCTACGTAAACGATAGGATTTTCTTTGGGGTTCCGTGTATCGCTTATCCGATGCATTATTCCTCCTTTACTGCATCCCTCGCTCCCTCACATTGACGAATTAACACACAATTTGCGTCCATATGGAATACTCTGGATTCCCTGCATTGTCCTTCTAAATCGAGATACTTTTCTACGGAAACGATAGGAATTTCTTTTGGGTTCCGGGTATCTCTTTTCCGATGCATTATTCCCCCTTTACTGCATCCCTCGCTCCCTCACATTGACGAATTAACACACAATTTGCGTCCATACGAAATACTCTGGATTCCCTGCATTGTCCTTCTAAATCGAGATACGTTTCTACGGAAACGATAGGATTTTCTTTGGGGTTCCAAGTATCTCTTTTCCGATGCATTGTTCCTCCTTTACTGCATCCCCCACTCCCTCACATTGACGAATTAACAACAATTTGCGTCCATATGAAATACTCTGGATTCCCTGCATTGTCCTTCTAAATCGAGATACGTTTCTACGGAAACGATAGGATTTTCTTTGGGGTTCCGAGTATCTCTTTTCCGATGCATTATTCCTCCTTTACTGCATCCCTCGCTCCCTCACATTGACGAATTAACACACAATTTACGTCCATATGAAATACTCTGGATTCCCTGCATTGTCCTTCTAAATCGAGATACGTTTCTACGGAAACGATAGGATTTTCTTTGGGGTTCCGAGTATCTCTTTTCCGATGCATTATTCCTCCTTCACTGCATCCCTCGCTCCCTCACATTGACGAATTAACACACAATTTGCGTCCATATGAAATACTCTGGATTCCCTGAATTGTCCTTCTAAATCGAGATACGTTTCTATGGAATCGATAGGATTTTCTTTGGTGTTCCGAGTATCTCTTTTCCGATGCATTATTCCTCCTTTACTGCATCCCTCGCTCCCTCACATTGACGAATTAACACACAATTTGCGTCCATATGAAATACTCTGGATTCCCTGCATTGTCCTTCTAAATCGAGATACGTTTCTACGGAAACGATAGGATTTTCTTTGGGGTTCCGAGTATCTCTTTTCCGATGCATTATTCCTCCTTTACTGCATCCCTCGCTCCCTCACATTGACGAATTAACACACAATTTGCGTCCATATGAAATACTCTGGATTCCCTTGCATTGTCAATCTAAATCGAGATACGTTTCTACGGAAACGATAGGATTTGCTTTGGGGTTCCGAGTATCTCTTTTTCGATGCATTATTCCTCCTTTACTGCATCCCTCGCTCCCTCACATTGACGAATTAACTCACAATTTGCGTCCATATGATATACTCTGGGTTCCCTGCATTGTCCTTATAAATCGAGATTCGTTTCTATGGAAACGATAGGATTTTCTTTGGGGTTCCGAGTATCTCTTTTCCAATGCATTATTCCTACTTTACTGCATTTCTCGCTCCCTGACATTGACGAATTAACACACAATTTGCGTCCATATGAAATACTCTGTATTCCCTGCATTGTCCTTCTTAATCGAGATACGTTTCTACGTAAACGATAGGATTTTCTTTGGGGTTCCGAGTATCTCTTTTCCGATGCATCATTCCTCTTTTACTGCATCCCTCGCTCCCTCACATTGACGAATTAACACACAATTTGCGTCCATATGAAATACTCTGGATTCCCTGCATTGTCCTTCTAAATCGAGATACGTTTCTACGGAAACGATAGGATTTTCTTTGGGGTTCCGAGTATCTCTTTTCCGATGCATTATTCCTCCTTCACTGCATCCCTCGCTCCCTCACATTGACGAATTAACACACAATTTGCGTCCATATGAAATACTCTGGATTCCCTGAATTGTCCTTCTAAATCGAGATACGTTTCTATGGAAACGATAGGATTTTCTTTGGGGTTCCGAGTATCTCTTTTCCGATGCATTATTCCTCCTTTACTGCATCCCTCGCTCCCTCACATTGACGAATTAACACACAATTTGCGTCCATATGAAATACTCTGGATTCCCTGCATTGTCCTTCTAAATCGAGATACGTTTCTACGGAAACGATAGGATTTTCTTTGGGGTTCCGAGTATCTCTTTTCCGATGCATTATTCCTCCTTTACTGCATCCCTCGCTCCCTCACATTGACGAATTAACACACAATTTGCGTCCATATGAAATACTCTGGATTCCCTTGCATTGTCAATCTAAATCGAGATACGTTTCTACGGAAACGATAGGATTTTCTTTGGGGTTCCGAGTATCTCTTTTTCGATGCATTATTCCTCCTTTACTGCATCCCTCGCTCCCTCACATTGACGAATTGACTCACAATTTGCGTCCATATGATATACTCTGGGTTCCCTGCATTGTCCTTATAAATCGAGATTCGTTTCTATGGAAACGATAGGATTTTCTTTGGGGTTCCGAGTATCTCTTTTCCAATGCATTATTCCTACTTTACTGCATTTCTCGCTCCCTGACATTGACGAATTAACACACAATTTGCGTCCATATGAAATACTCTGTATTCCCTGCATTGTCCTTCTTAATCGAGATACGTTTCTACGTAAACGATAGGATTTTCTTTGGGGTTCCGAGTATCTCTTTTCCGATGCATCATTCCTCTTTTACTGCATCCCTCGCTCCCTCACATTGACGAATTAACACACAATTTGCGTCCATATGAAATACTCTGGATTCCCTGCATTGTCCTTCTAAATCGAGATACGTTTCTACGGAAACGATAGGATTTTCTTTGGGGTTCCGAGTGTCTCTTTTCCGATGCATTACTCCTTCTTTACTGCATCCCTCGCTCCCTCACATTGACGAATTAACACACAATTAGCGTCCATTTGAAATACTCTGGATTCCCTGCATTGTCCTTCTAAATCGAGATACGTTTCTACGGAAACGATAGGATTTTCTTTGGGGTTCCGAGTATCTCTTTTCCGATGCATTATTCCTCCTTTACTGCATCCCTCGCTCCCTCACATTGACGAATTAACACACAATTTGCGTCCATATGAAATACTCTGGATTCCCTTGCATTGTCAATCTAAATCGAGATACGTTTCTATGGAAACGATAGGATTTTCTTTGGGGTTCCGAGTATCTCTTTTTCGATGCATTATTCCTCCTTTACTGCATCCCTCGCTCCCTCACATTGACGAATTAACTCACAATTTGCGTCCATATGATATACTCTGGGTTCCCTGCATTGTCCTTATAAATCGAGATACGTTTCCACGGAAACGATAGGATTTTCTTTGGGGTTCCGAGTATCTCTTTTCCAATGCATTATTCCTACTTTACTGCATTTCTCGCTCCCTCACATTGAAGAATTAACACACAATTTGCGTCCATATGGAATACTCTGGATTCCCTGCATTGTCCTTCTAGATCGAGATACTTTTCTACGGAAACGATAGGATTTTCATTTGGGTTCCGAGTATCTCTTTTCCAAAGCATTATTCCCCCTTTACTGCATCCCTCGCTCCCTCACATTGACGAATTAACACACAATTTGCTTCCATACGAAATACTCTGGATTCCCTGCATTGTCCTTCTAAATCGAGATACGTTTCTACGGAAACGATAGGATTTTCTTAGGGGTTCCAAGTATCTCTTTTCCGATGCATTGTTCCTCCTTTACTGCATCCCCCGCTCCCTCACATTGACGAATTAACAACAATTTGCGTCCAAATGAAATATTCGGGATTCCCTGCATTGTCCTTCTAAATCGAGATACGTTTCTACGGAAACGATAGGATTTTCTTTGGGGTTCCGAGTATCTCTTTTCCGATGCATTATTCCTCCTTTACTGCATCCCTCGCTCCCTCACATTGACGAATTAACACACAATTTGCGTCCATATGAAATACTCTGGATTCCCTGAATTGTCCTTCTAAATCGAGATACGTTTCTATGGAAACGATAGGATTTTCTTTGGGGTTCCGAGTATCTCTTTTCCGATGCATTATTCCTCCTTTACTGCATCCCTCGCTCCCTCACATTGACGAATTAACACACAATTTGCGTCCATATGGAATACTCTGGATTCCCTGCATTGTCCTTCTAAATCGAGATACGTTTCTATGGAAACGATAGGATTTTCTTTGGGGTTCCGAGTATCTCTTTTCCGATGCATTGTTCCCCCTTTACTGCATCCCTCGCTCTCTCACATTGACGAATTTACACACAATTTGCGTCCATATGAAATACTCTGGATTCCCTGCATTGTCCTTCTAAATCGAGATACGTTTCTACGGAAACGATAGGATTTTCTTTGGGGTTCCAAGTATCTCTTTTCCGATGCATTGTTCCTCCGTTACTGCATCCCCCGCTCCCTCACATTGACGAATTAACAACAATTTGCGTCCATATGAAATACTCTGGATTCCCTGCATTGTCCTTCTAAATCGAGATACGTTTCTACGGAAACGATAGGATTTTCTTTGGGGTTCCGAGTAACTCTTTTCCGATGCATTATTCCTCCTTTACTGCATCCCTCGCTCCCTCACATTGACGAATTAACACACAATTTGCGTCCATATGAAATACTCTGGATTCCCTGCATTGTCCTTCTAAATCGAGATACGTTTCTATGGAAACGATAGGATTTTCTTTGGGGTTCCGAGTATCTCTTTTCCGATGCATTATTCCTCCTTTACTGCATCCCTCGCTCCCTCACATTGACGAATTAACACACAATTTGCGTCCATATGGAATACTCTGGATTCCCTGCATTGTCCTTCTAAATCGAGATACGTTTCTACGGAAACGATAGGATTTTCTTTGGGGTTCCGAGTATCTCTTTTCCGATGCATTGTTCCCTCTTTACTGCATCCCTCGCTCCCTCACATTGACGAATTAACACACAATTTGCGTCCATATGAAATACTCTGGATTCCCTGCATTGTCCTTCTAAATCGAGATACGTTTCTACGGAAACGATAGGATTTTCTTTGGGGTTCCAAGTATCTCTTTTCCGATGCATTGTTCCTCCTTTACTGCATCCCCCGCTCCCTCACATTGACGAATTAACAACAATTTGCGTCCATATGAAATACTCTGGATTCCCTGCATTGTCCTTCTAAATCGAGATACGTTTCTACGGAAACGATAGGATTTTCTTTGGGGTTCCGAGTAACTCTTTTCCGATGCATTATTCCTCCTTTACTGCATCCCTCGCTCCCTCACATTGACGAATTAACACACAATTTGCGTCCATATGGAATACTCTGGATTCCCTGCATTGTCCTTCTAAATCGAGATACGTTTCTACGGAAACGATAGGATTTTCTTTGGGGTTCCGAGTATCTCTTTTCCGATGCATTGTTCCCTCTTTACTGCATCCCTCGCTCCCTCACATTGACGAATTAACACACAATTTGCGTCCATATGAAATACTCTGGATTCCCTGCATTGTCCTTCTAAATCGAGATACGTTTCTACGGAAACGATAGGATTTTCTTTGGGGTTCCAAGTATCTCTTTTCCGATGCATTGTTCCTCCTTTACTGCATCCCCCGCTCCCTCACATTGACGAATTAACAACAATTTGCGTCCATATGAAATACTCTGGATTCCCTGCATTGTCCTTCTAAATCGAGATACGTTTCTACGGAAACGATAGGATTTACTTTGGGGTTCCGAGTAACTCTTTTCCGATGCATTATTCCTCCTTTACTGCATCCCTCGCTCCCTGACATTGACGAATTAACACACAATTTGCGTCCATATGAAATATTCTGGATTCCCTGCATTGTCCTTCTAAATCGAGATATGTTTCTACGGAAACGATAGGATTTTCTTTGGGGTTCCGAGTATCTCTTTTCCGATGCATCATTCCTCTTTTACTGCATCCCTCGCTCCCTCACATTGACGAATTAACACACAATTTGCGTCCATATGAAATACTCTGGATTCCCTGCATTGTCCTTCTAAATCGAGATACGTTTCTACGGAAACGATAGGATTTTCTTTGGGGTTCCGAGTGTCTCTTTTCCGATGCATTATCCTTCTTTACTGCATCCCTCGCTCCCTCACATTGACGAATTAACACACAATTTGCGTCCATATGAAATACTCTGGATTCCCTGCATTGTCCTTCTAAATCGAGATACGTTTCTACGGAAACGATAGGATTTTCTTTGGGGTTCCGAGTATCTCTTTTCCGATGCACTATTCCTCCTTTACTGCATCCCTCGCTCCCTCACATTGACGAATTAACACACAATTGGCGTCCATATGAAATACTCTGGATTCCCTTGCAATGTCAATCTAAATCGAGATACGTTTCTATGGAAACGATAGGATTTTCTTTGGGGTTCCGAGTATCTCTTTTTCGATGCATTATTCATCCTTTACTGCATCCCTCGCTCCCTCACATTGACGAATTAACTCACAATTTGCGTCCATATGATATACTCTGGGGTTCCATGCATTGTCCTTATAAATCGAGATACGTTTCTACGGAAACGATAGGATTTTCTTTGGGGTTCCGAGTATCTCTTTTCCAATGCATTATTCCTACTTTACTGCATTTCTCGCTCCCTCACATTGACGAATTAACACACAATTTGCGACCATATGAAATACTCTGGATTCCCTGCATTGTCCTTCTAAATCGAGATACGTTTCTACGTAAACGATAGGATTTTCTTTGGGGTTCCGTGTATCGCTTATCCGATGCATTATTCCTCCTTTACTGCATCCCTCGCTCCCTCACATTGACGAATTAACACACAATTTGCGTCCATATGGAATACTCTGGATTCCCTGCATTGTCCTTCTAAATCGAGATACTTTTCTACGGAAACGATAGTAATTTCTTTTGGGTTCCGGGTATCTCTTTTCCGATGCATTATTCCCCCTTTACTGCATCCCTCGCTCCCTCACATTGACGAATTAACACACAATTTGCGTCCATACGAAATACTCTGGATTCCCTGCATTGTCCTTCTAAATCGAGATACGTTTCTACGGAAACGATAGGATTTTCTTTGGGGTTCCAAGTATCTCTTTTCCGATGCATTGTTCCTCCTTTACTGCATCCCCCGCTCCCTCACATTGACGAATTAACAACAATATGCGTCCATATGAAATACTCTGGATTCCCTGCATTGTCCTTCTAAATCGAGATACGTTTCTACGGAAACGATAGGATTTTCTTTGGGGTTCCGAGTATCTCTTTTCCGATGCATTATTCCTCCTTTACTGCATCCCTCGCTCCCTCACATTGACGAATTAACACACAATTTACGTCCATATGAAATACTCTGGATTCCCTGCATTGTCCTTCTAAATCGAGATACGTTTCTACGGAAACGATAGGATTTTCTTTGGGGTTCCGAGTATCTCTTTTCCGATGCATTATTCCTCCTTCACTGCATCCCTCGCTCCCTCACATTGACGAATTAACACACAATTTGCGTCCATATGAAATACTCTGGATTCCCTGAATTGTCCTTCTAAATCGAGATACGTTTCTATGGAAACGATAGGATTTTCTTTGGGGTTCCGAGTATCTCTTTTCCGATGCATTATTCCTCCTTTACTGCATCCCTCGCTCCCTCACATTGACGAATTAACACACAATTTGCGTCCATATGAAATACTCTGGATTCCCTGCATTGTCCTTCTAAATCGAGATACGTTTCTACGGAAACGATAGGATTTTCTTTGGGGTTCCGAGTATCTCTTTTCCGATGCATTATTCCTCCTTTACTGCATCCCTCGCTCCCTCACATTGACGAATTAACACACAATTTGCGTCCATATGAAATACTCTGGATTCCCTTGCATTGTCAATCTAAATCGAGATACGTTTCTACGGAAACGATAGGATTTTCTTTGGGGTTCCGAGTATCTCTTTTTCGATGCATTATTCCTCCTTTACTGCATCCCTCGCTCCCTCACATTGACGAATTAACTCACAATTTGCGTCCATATGATATACTCTGGGTTCCCTGCATTGTCCTTATAAATCGAGATTCGTTTCTATGGAAACGATAGGATTTTCTTTGGGGTTCCGAGTATCTCTTTTCCAATGCATTATTCCTACTTTACTGCATTTCTCGCTCCCTGACATTGACGAATTAACACACAATTTGCGTCCATATGAAATACTCTGTATTCCCTGCATTGTCCTTCTTAATCGAGATACGTTTCTACGTAAACGATAGGATTTTCTTTGGGGTTCCGAGTATCTCTTTTCCGATACATCATTCCTCTTTTACTGCATCCCTCGCTCCCTCACATTGACGAATTAACACACAATTTGCGTCCATATGAAATACTCTGGATTCCCTGCATTGTCCTTCTAAATCGAGATACGTTTCTACGGAAACGATAGGATTTTCTTTGGGGTTCCGAGTGTCTCTTTTCCGATGCATTACTCCTTCTTTACTGCATCCCTCGCTCCCTCACATTGACGAATTAACACACAATTAGCGTCCATATGAAATACTCTGGATTTCCTGCATTGTCCTTCTAAATCGAGATACGTTTCTACGGAAACGATAGGATTTTCTTTGGGGTTCCGAGTATCTCTTTTCCGATGCATTATTCCTCCTTTACTGCATCCCTCGCTACCTCACATTGACGAATTAACACACAATTTGCGTCCATATGAAATACTCTGGATTCCCTTGCATTGTCAATCTAAATCGAGATACGTTTCTATGGAAACGATAGGATTTTCTTTGGGGTTCCGAGTATCTCTTTTTCGATGCATTATTCCTCCTTTACTGCATCCCTCGCTCCCTCACATTGACGAATTAACTCACAATTTGCGTCCATATGATATACTCTGGGTTCCCTGCATTGTCCTTATACATCGAGATACGTTTCTACGGAAACGATAGGATTTTCTTTGGGGTTCCGAGTATCTCTTTTCCAATGCATTATTCCTACTTTACTGCATTTCTCGCTCCCTCACATTGAAGAATTAACACACAATTTGCGTCCATATGGAATACTCTGGATTCCCTGCATTGTCCTTCTAGATCGAGATACTTTTCTACGGAAACGATAGGATTTTCATTTGGGTTCCGAGTATCTCTTTTCCAAAGCATTATTCCCCCTTTACTGCATCCCTCGCTCCCTCACATTGACGAATTAACACACAATTTGCGTCCATACGAAATACTCTGGATTCCCTGCATTGTCCTTCTAAATCGAGATACGTTTCTACGGAAACGATAGGATTTTCTTAGGGGTTCCAAGTATCTCTTTTCCGATGCATTGTTCCTCCTTTACTGCATCCCCCGCTCCCCCACATTGACGAATTAACAACAATTTGCGTCCATATGAAATACTTGGATTCCCTGCATTGTCCTTCTAAATCTAGATACGTTTCTACGGAAACGATAGGATTTTCTTTGGGGTTCCGAGTATCTCTTTTCCGATGCATTATTCCTCCTTTACTGCATCCCTCGCTCCCTCACATTGACGAATTAACACAGAATTTGCGTCCATATGAAATACTCTGGATTCCCTGCATTGTCCTTCTAAATCGAGATACGTTTCTACGGAAACGACAGGATTTTCTTTGGGGTTCCGAGTGTCTCTTTTCCGATGCATTATTCCTTCTTTACTGCATCCCTCGCTCCCTCACATTGACGAATTAACACACAATTTGCGTCCATATGAAATACTCTGGATTCCCTGCATTGTCCTTCTAAATCGAGACACGTTTCTACGGAAACGATAGGATTTTCTTTGGGGTTCCGAGTATCTCTTTTCCGATGCATTATTCCTCCTTTACTGCATCCCTCGCTCCCTCACATTGACGAATTAACACACAATTTGCGTCCATATGAAATACTCTGGATTCCCTTGCATTGTCAATCTAAATCGAGATACGTTTCTATGGAAACGATAGGATTTTCTTTGGGGTTCCGAGTATCTCTTTTTCGATGCATTATTCCTCCTTTACTGCATCCCTCGCTCCCTCACATTGACGAATTAACTCACAATTTGCGTCCATATGATATACTCTGGGTTCCCTGCATTGTCCTTATAAATCGAGATACGTTTCTACGGAAACGATAGGATTTTCTTTGGGGTTCCGAGTATCTCTTTTCCAATGCATTATTCCTACTTTACTGCATTTCTCGCTCCCTGACATTGACGAATTAACACACAATTTCCGTCCATATGAAATACTCTGTATTCCCTGCATTGTCCTTCTAAATCGAGATACGTTTCTACGTAAACGATAGGATTTTCTTTTGGGTTCCGAGTATCTCTTTTCCGATGCATTATTCCCCCTTTACTGCATCCCTCGCTCCCTCACATTGACGAATTAACACAGAATTTGCGTCCATACGAAATACCCTGGATTCCCTGCATTGTCCTTTAAAATCGAGATACGTTTCTACGGGAACGATAGGATTTTCTTTGGGGTTCCAAGTATCTCTTTTCCGATGCATTGTTCCTCCTTTACTGCATCCCCCGCTCCCTCACATTGACGAATTAACAACAATTTGCGTCCAAATGAAATACTCGGGATTCCCTGCATTGTCCTTCTAAATCGAGATACGTTTCTACGGAAACGATAGGATTTTCTTTGGGGTTCCGAGTATCTCTTTTCCGATGCATTATTCCTCCTTTACTGCATCCCTCGCTCCCTCACATTGACGAATTAACACACAATTTAGATCCATATGAAATACTCTGGATTCCCTGAATTGTCCTTCTAAATCGAGATACGTTTCTATGGAAACGATAGGATTTTCTTTGGGGTTCCGAGTATCTCTTTTCCGATGCATTATTCCTCCTTTACTGCATCCCTCGCTCCCTCACATTGACGAATTAACACACAATTTGCGTCCATATGGAATACTCTGGATTCCCTGCATTGTCCTTCTAAATCGAGATACGTTTCTACGGAAACGATAGGATTTTCTTTGGGGTTCCGAGTATCTCTTTTCCGATGCATTGTTCCCCCTTTACTGCATCCCTCGCTCCCTCACATTGACGAATTAACACACAATTTGCGTCCATATGAAATACTCTGGATTCCCTGCATTGTCCTTCTAAATCGAGATACGTTTCTACGGAAACGATAGGATTTTCTTTGGGGTTCCAAGTATCTCTTTTCCGATGCATTGTTCCTCCTTTACTGCATCCCCCGCTCCCTCACATTGACGAATTAACAACAATTTGCGTCCATATGAAATACTCTGGATTCCCTGCATTGTCCTTCTAAATCGAGATACGTTTCTACGGAAACGATAGGATTTTCTTTGGGGTTCCGAGTAACTCTTTTCCGATGCATTATTCCTCCTTTACTGCATCCCTCGCTCCCTCACATTGACGAATTAACACACAATTTGCGTCCATATGAAATACTCTGGATTCCCTGCATTGTCCTTCTAAATCGAGATACGTTTCTACGGAAACGATAGGATTTTCTTTGGGGTTCCGAGTATCTCTTTTCCGATGCATCATTCCTCTTTTACTGCATCCCTCGCTCCCTCACATTGACGAATTAACACACAATTTGCGTCCATATGAAATACTCTGGATTCCCTGCATTGTCCTTCTAAATCGAGATACGTTTCTACGGAAACGATAGGATTTTCTTTGGGGTTCCGAGTGTCTCTTTTCCGATGCATTATTCCCTCTTTACTGCATCCCTCGCTCCCTCACATTGACGAATTAACACACAATTTGCGTCCATTTGAAATACTCTGGATTCCCTGCATTGTCCTTCTAAATCGAGATACGTTTCTACGGAAACGATAGGATTTTCTTTGGGGTTCCGAGTATCTCTTTTCCGATGCATTATTCCTCCTTTACTGCATCCCTCGCTCCCTCACATTGACGAATTAACACACAATTTGCGTCCATATGAAATACTCTGGATTCCCTTGCAATGTCAATCTAAATCGAGATACGTTTCTATGGAAACGATAGGATTTTCTTTGGGGTTCCGAGTATCTCTTTTTCGATGCATTATTCCTCCTTTACTGCATCCCTCGCTCCCTCACATTGACGAATTAACTCACAATTTGCGTCCATATGATATACTCTGGGGTTCCATGCATTGTCCTTATAAATCGAGATACGTTTCTACGGAAACGATAGGATTTTCTTTGGGGTTCCGAGTATCTCTTTTCCAATGCATTATTCCTACTTTACTGCATTTCTCGCTCCCTCACATTGACGAATTAACACACAATTTGCGACCATATGAAATACTCTGGATTCCCTGCATTGTCCTTCTAAATCGAGATACGTTTCTACGTAAACGATAGGATTTTCTTTGGGGTTCCGTGTATCGCTTATCCGATGCATTATTCCTCCTTTACTGCATCCCTCGCTCCCTCACATTGACGAATTAACACACAATTTGCGTCCATATGGAATACTCTGGATTCCCTGCATTGTCCTTCTAAATCGAGATACTTTTCTACGGAAACGATAGGAATTTCTTTTGGGTTCCGGGTATCTCTTTTCCGATGCATTATTCCCCCTTTACTGCATCCCTCGCTCCCTCACATTGACGAATTAACACACAATTTGCGTCCATACGAAATACTCTGGATTCCCTGCATTGTCCTTCTAAATCGAGATACGTTTCTACGGAAACGATAGGATTTTCTTTGGGGTTCCAAGTATCTCTTTTCCGATGCATTGTTCCTCCTTTACTGCATCCCCCGCTCCCTCATATTGACGAATTAACAACAATTTGCGTCCATATGAAATACTCTGGATTCCCTGCATTGTCCTTCTAAATCGAGATACGTTTCTACGGAAACGATAGGATTTTCTTTGGGGTTCCGAGTATCTCTTTTCCGATGCATTATTCCTCCTTTACTGCATCCCTCGCTCCCTCACATTGACGAATTAACACACAATTTGCGTCCATAAGAAATACTCTGGATTCCCTGCATTGTCCTTCTAAATCGAGATACGTTTCTACGGAAACGATAGGATTTTCTTTGGGGTTCCGAGTATCTCTTTTCCGATGCATTATTCCTCCTTCACTGCATCCCTCGCTCCCTCACATTGACGAATTAACACACAATTTGCGTCCATATGAAATACTCTGGATTCCCTGAATTGTCCTTCTAAATCGAGATACGTTTCTATGGAAACGATAGGATTTTCTTTGGGGTTCCGAGTATCTCTTTTCCGATGCACTATTCCTCCTTTACTGCATCCCTCGCTCCCTCACATTGACGAATTAACACACAATTTGCATCCATATGAAATACTCTGGATTCCCTTGCATTGTCCTTCTAAATCGAGATACGTTTCTACGGAAACGAGAGGATTTTCTTTGGGGTTCCGAGTATCTCTTTTCCGATGCATCATTCCTCTTTTACTGCATCCCTCGCTCCCTCACATTGACGAATTAACACAAAATTTGCGTCCATATGAAATACTCTGGATTCCCTGCATTGTACTTCTAAATCGAGATACGTTTCTACGGAAACGATAGGATTTTCTTTGGGGTTCCGAGTGTCTCTTTTCCGATGCATTATTCCTTCTTTACTGCATCCCTCGCTCCCTCACATTGACGAATTAACACACAATTTGCGTCCATATGAAATACTCTGGATTCCCTGCATTGTCCTTCTAAATCGAGATACGTTTCTACGGAAACGATAGGATTTTCTTTGGGGTTCCGAGTATCTCTTTTCCGATGCATTATTCCTCCTTTACTGCATCCCTCGCTCCCTCACATTGACGAATTAACACACAATTTGCGTCCATATGACATACTCTGGATTCCCTGCATTGTCCTTCTAAATCGAGATACGTTTCTACGGAAACGATAGGATTTTCTTTGGGGTTCCGAGTATCTCTTTTCCAATGCATTTTTCCTACTTTACTGCATTTCTCGCTCCCTGACATTGACGAATTAACACACAATTTGCGACCATATGAAATACTCTGTATTCCCTGCATTGTCCTTCTTAATCGAGATACGTTTCTACGTAAACGATAGGATTTTCTTTGGGGTTCCGAGTATCTCTTTTCCGATGCATCATTCCTCTTTTACTGCATCCCTCGCTCCCTCACATTGACGAATTAACACACAATTTGCGTCCATATGACATACTCTGGATTCCCTGCATTGTCCTTCTAAATCGAGATACGTTTCTACGGAAACGATAGGATTTTCTTTGGGGTTCCGAGTATCTCTTTTCCGATGCATTATTCCTCCTTCACTGCATCCCTCGCTCCCTCACATTGACGAATTAACACACAATTTGCATCCATATGAAATACTCTGGATTCCCTTGCATTGTCCTTCTAAATCGAGATACGTTTCTACGGAAACGAGAGGATTTTCTTTGGGGTTCCGAGTATCTCTTTTCCGATGCATCATTCCTCTTTTACTGCATCCCTCGCTCCCTCACATTGACGAATTAACACAAAATTTGCGTCCATATGAAATACTCTGGATTCCCTGCATTGTACTTCTAAATCGAGATACGTTTCTACGGAAACGATAGGATTTTCTTTGGGGTTCCGAGTGTCTCTTTTCCGATGCATTATTCCTTCTTTACTGCATCCCTCGCTCCCTTACATTGACGAATTAACACACAATTTGCGTCCATATGAAATACTCTGGATTCCCTGCATTGTCCTTCTAAATCGAGATACGTTTCTACGGAAACGATAGGATTTTCTTTGGGGTTCCGAGTATCTCTTTTCCGATGCATTATTCCTCCTTTACTGCATCCCTCGCTCCCTCACATTGACGAATTAACACACAATTTGCGTCCATATGAAATACTCTGGATTCCCTTGCATTGTCAATCTAAATCGAGATACGTTTCTATGGAAACGATAGGATTTTCTTTGGGGTTCCGAGTATCTCTTTTTCGATGCATTATTCCTCCTTTACTGCATCCCTCGCTCCCTCACATTGACGAATTAACTCACAATTTGCGTCCATATGATATACTCTGGGTTCCCTGCATTGTCCTTATAAATCGAGATTCCTTTCTATGGAAACGATAGGATTTTCTTTGGGGTTCCGAGTATCTCTTTTCCAATGCATTATTCCTACTTTACTGCATTTCTCGCTCCCTGACATTGACGAATTAACACACAATTTGCGACCATATGAAATACTCTGTATTCCCTGCATTGTCCTTCTTAATCGAGATACGTTTCTACGTAAACGATAGGATTTTCTTTGGGGTTCCGAGTATCTCTTTTCCGATGCATCATTCCTCTTTTACTGCATCCCTCGCTCCCTCACATTGACGAATTAACACACAATTTGCGTCCATATGAAATACTCTGGATTCCCTGCATTGTCCTTCTAAATCGAGATACGTTTCTACGGAAACGATAGGATTTTCTTTGGGGTTCCGAGTGTCTCTTTTCCGATGCATTACTCCTTCTTTACTGCATCCCTCGCTCCCTCACATTGACGAATTAACACACAATTTGCGTCCATATGAAATACTCTGGATTCCCTGCATTGTCCTTCTAAATCGAGATACGTTTCTACGGAAACGATAGGATTTTCTTTGGGGTTCCGAGTATCTCTTTTCCGATGCATTATTCCTCCTTTACTGCATCCCTCGCTCCCTCACATTGACGAATTAACACACAATTTGCGTCCATATGAAATACTCTGGATTCCCTTGCATTGTCAATCTAAATCGAGATACGTTTCTATGGAAACGATAGGATTTTCTTTGGGGTTCCGAGTATCTCTTTTTCGATGCATTATTCCTCCTTTACTGCATCCCTCGCTCCCTCACATTGACGAATTAACTCACAATTTGCGTCCATATGATATACTCTGGGTTCCCTGCATTGTCATTATAAATCGAGATACGTTTCTACGAAAACGATAGGATTTTCTTTGGGGTTCCGAGTATCTCTTTTCCAATGCATTATTCCTACTTTACTGCATTTCTCGCTCCCTCACATTGAAGAATTAACACACAATTTGCGTCCATATGGAATACTCTGGATTCCCTGCATTGTCCTTCTAAATCGAGATACTTTTCTACGGAAACGATAGGATTTTCATTTGGGTTCCGAGTATCTCTTTTCCGATGCATTATTCCCCCTTTACTGCATCCCTCGCTCCCTCACATTGACGAATTAACACACAATTTGCGTCCATACGAAATACTCTGGATTCCCTGCATTGTCCTTCTAAATCGAGATACGTTTCTACGGAAACGATAGGATTTTCTTTGGGGTTTCAAGTATCTCTTTTCCGATGCATTGTTCCTCCTTTACTGCATCCCCCGCTCCCCCACATTGACGAATTAACAACATTTTGCGTCCATATGAAATACTTGGATTCCCTGCATTGTCCTTCTAAATCGAGATACGTTTCTACGGAAACGATAGGATTTTCTTTGGGGTTCCGAGTATCTCTTTTCCGACGCATTATTCCTCCTTTACTGCATCCCTCGCTCCCTCACATTGACGAATTAACACACAATTTGCGTCCATATGAAATACTCTGGATTCCCTGCATTGTCCTTCTAAATCGAGATACGTTTCTACGGAAACGACAGGATTTTCTTTGGAGTTCCGAGTGTCTCTTTTCCGATGCATTATTCCTTCTTTACTGCATCCCTCGCTCCCTCACATTGACGAATTAACACACAATTTGCGTCCATATGAAATACTCTGGATTCCCTGCATTGTCCTTCTAAATCGAGATACGTTTCTACGGAAACGATAGGATTTTCTTTGGGGTTCCGAGTATCTCTTTTCCGATGCATTATTCCTCCTTTACTGCATCCCTCGCTCCCTCACATTGACGAATTAACACACAATTTGCGTCCATTTGAAATACTCTGGATTCCCTTGCAATGTCAATCTAAATCGAGATACGTTTCTATTGAAACGATAGGATTTTCTTTGGGGTTCCGAGTATCTCTTTTTCGATGCATTATTCCTCCTTTACTGCATCCCTCGCTCCCTCACATTGACGAATTAACTCACAATTTGCGTCCATATGATATACTCTGGGTTCCCTGCATTGTCCTTATAAATCGAGATACGTTTCTACGGAAACGATAGGATTTTCTTTGGGGTTCCGAGTATCTCTTTTCCAATGCATTATTCCTACTTTACTGCATTTCTCGCTCCCTGACATTGACGAATTAACACACAATTTCCGTCCATATGAA
Source organism: Schistocerca nitens (assembly GCF_023898315.1). Taxonomy (NCBI): domain Eukaryota; kingdom Metazoa; phylum Arthropoda; class Insecta; order Orthoptera; family Acrididae; genus Schistocerca; species Schistocerca nitens. The sequence goes on from NC_064615.1 coordinate 1,126,875,270, forward strand.
ATACTCTGTATTCCCTGCATTGTCCTTCTAAATCGAGATACGTTTCTACGTAAACGATAGGATTTTCTTTGGGGTTCCGTGTATCGCTTATCCGATGCTTATTCCTCCTTTACTGCATCCCTCGCTCCCTCACATTGACGAATTAACACACAATTTGCGTCCATATGGAATACTCTGGATTCCCTGCATTGTCCTTCTAAATCGAGATACTTTTCTACGGAAACGATAGGATTTTCTTTTGGGTTCCGAGTATCTCTTTTCCGATGCATTATTCCCCCTTTACTGCATCCCTCGCTCCCTGACATTGACGAATTAACACACAATTTGCGTCCATACGAAATACTCTGGATTCCCTGCATTGTCCTTCTAAATCGAGATACGTTTCTATGGAAACGATTGGATTTTCTTTGGGGTTCCAAGTATCTCTTTTCCGATGCATTGTTCCTCCTTTACTGCATCCCCCGCTCCCTCACATTGACGAATTAACAACAATTTGCGTCCATATGAAATACTCTGGATTCCCTGCATTGTCCTTCTAAATCGAGATACGTTTCTACGGAAACGATAGGATTTTCTTTGGGGTTCCGAGTATCTCTTTTCCGATGCATTATTCCTCCTTTACTGCATCCCTCGCTCCCTCACATTGACGAATTAACACACAATTTGCGTCCATATGAAATACTCTGGATTCCCTGAATTGTCCTTCTAAATCGAGATACGTTTCTATGGAAACGATAGGATTTTCTTTGGGGTTCCGAGTATCTCTTTTCCGATGCATTATTCCTCCTTTACTGCATCCCTCGCTCCCTCACATTGACGAATTAACACACAATTTGCGTCCATATGAAATACTCTGGATTCCCTTGCATTGTCCTTCTAAATCGAGATACGTTTCTACGGAAACGAGAGGATTTTCTTTGGGGTTCCGAGTATCTCTTTTCCGATGCATCATTCCTCTTTTACTGCATCCCTCGCTCCCTCACATTGACGAATTAACACAAAATTTGCGTCCGTATGAAATACTCTGGATTCCCTGCATTGTCCTTCTAAATCGAGATACGTTACTACGGAAACGATAGGATTTTCTTTGGGGTTCCGAGTGTCTCTTTTCCGATGCATTATTCCTTCTTTACTGCATCCCTCGCTCCCTCACATTGACGAATTAACACACAATTTGCGTCCATATGAAATACTATGGATTCCCTGCATTGTCCTTCTAAATCGAGATACGTTTCTACGGAAACGATAGGATTTTCTTTGGGGTTCCGAGTATCTCTTTTCCGATGCATTATTCCTCCTTTACTGCATCCCTCGCTCCCTCACATTGACGAATTAACACACAATTTGCGTCCATATGAAATACTCTGGATTCCCTTGCATTGTCAATCTAAATCGAGATACGTTTCTATGGTAACGATAGGATTTTCTTTGGGGTTCCGAGTATCTCTTTTTCGATGCATTATTCCTCCTTTACTGCATCCCTCGCTCCCTCACATTGACGAATTAACTCACAATTTGCGTCCATATGATATACTCTGGGTTCCCTGCATTGTCCTTATAAATCGAGATACGTTTCTACGGAAACGATAGGATTTTCTTTGGGGTTCCGAGTATCTCTTTTCCGATGCATTATTCCTCCTTTACTGCATCCCTCGCTCCCTCACATTGACGAATTAACACACAATTTGCGTCCATATGAAATACTCTGGATTCCCTTGCATTGTCAAACTAAATCGAGATACGTTTCTATGGAAACGATAGGATTTTCTTTGGGGTTCCGGGTATCTCTTTTTCGATGCATTATTCCTCCTTTACTGCATCCCTCGCTCCCTCACATTGACGAATTAACTCACAATTTGCGTCCATATGATATACTCTGGGTTCCCTGCATTGTCCTTATAAATCGAGATACGTTTCTACGGAAACGATAGGATTTTCTTTGGGGTTCCGAGTATCTCTTTTCCAATGCATTATTCCTACTTTACTGCATTTCTCGCTCCCTCACATTGAAGAATTAACACACAATTTGCGTCCATATGGAATACTCTGGATTCCCTGCATTGTCCTTCTAAATCGAGATACTTTTCTACGGAAACGATAGGATTTTCATTTGGGTTCCGAGTATCTCTTTTCCGATGCATTATTCCCCCTTTACTGCATCCCTCGCTCCCTCACATTGACGAATTAACACACAATTTGCGTCCATACGAAATACTCTGGATTCCCTGCATTGTCCTTCTAAATCGAGATACGTTTCTACGGAAACGATAGGATTTTCTTTGGGGTTTCAAGTATCTCTTTTCCGATGCATTGTTCCTCCTTTACTTCATCCCCCGCTCCCCCACATTGACGAATTAACAACAATTTGCGTCCATATGAAATACTTGGATTCCCTGCATTGTCCTTCTAAATCGAGATACGTTTCTACGGAAACGATAGGATTTTCTTTGGGGTTCCGAGTATCTCTTTTCCGATGCATTATTCCTCCTTTACTGCATCCCTCGCTCCCTCACATTGACGAATTAACACACAATTTGCGTCCATATGAAATACTCTGGATTCCCTGCATTGTCCTTCTAAATCGAGATACGTTTCTACGGAAACGACAGGATTTTCTTTGGGGTTCCGAGTGTCTCTTTTCCGATGCATTATTCCTTCTTTACTGCATCCCTCGCTCCATCACATTGACGAATTAACACACAATTTGCGTCCATATGAAATACTCTGGATTCCCTGCATTGTCCTTCTAAATCGAGATACGTTTCTACGGAAACGATAGGATTTTCTTTGGGGTTCCGAGTATCTCTTTTCCGATGCATTATTCCTCCTTTACTGCATCCCTCGCTCCCTCACATTGACGAATTAACACACAATTTGCGTCCATTTGAAATACTCTGGATTCCCTTGCATTGTCAATCTAAATCGAGATACGTTTCTATGGAAACGATAGGATTTTCTTTGGGGTTCCGAGTATCTCTTTTTCGATGCATTATTCCTCCTTTACTGCATCCCTCGCTCCCTCACATTGACGAATTAACTCACAATTTGCGTCCATATGATATACTCTGGGTTCCCTGCATTGTCCTTATAAATCGAGATACGTTTCTACGGAAACGATAGGATTTTCTTTGGGGTTCCGAGTATCTCTTTTCCAATGCATTATTCCTACTTTACTGCATTTCTCGCTCCCTGACATTGACGAATTAACACACAATTTCCGTCCATATGAAATACTCTGTATTCCCTGCATTGTCCTTCTAAATCGAGATACGTTTCTACGTAAACGATAGGATTTTCTTTGGGGTTCCGTGTATCGCTTATCCGATGCTTATTCCTCCTTTACTGCATCCCTCGCTCCCTCACATTGACGAATTAACACACAATTTGCGTCCATATGGAATACTCTGGATTCCCTGCATTGTCCTTCTAAATCGAGATACTTTTCTACGGAAACGATAGGATTTTCTTTTGGGTTCCGAGTATCTCTTTTCCGATGCATTATTCCCCCTTTACTGCATCCCTCGCTCCCTGACATTGACGAATTAACACACAATTTGCGTCCATACGAAATACTCTGGATTCCCTGCATTGTCCTTCTAAATCGAGATACGTTTCTATGGAAACGATTGGATTTTCTTTGGGGTTCCAAGTATCTCTTTTCCGATGCATTGTTCCTCCTTTACTGCATCCCCCGCTCCCTCACATTGACGAATTAACAACAATTTGCGTCCATATGAAATACTCTGGATTCCCTGCATTGTCCTTCTAAATCGAGATACGTTTCTACGGAAACGATAGAATTTTCTTTGGGGTTCCGAGTATCTCTTTTCCGATGCATTATTCCTCCTTTACTGCATCCCTCGCTCCCTCACATTGACGAATTAACACACAATTTGCGTCCATATGAAATACTCTGGATTCCCTGAATTGTCCTTCTAAATCGAGATACGTTTCTATGGAAACGATAGGATTTTCTTTGGGGTTCCGAGTATCTCTTTTCCGATGCATTATTATTCCTTTACTGCATCCCTCGCTCCCTCACATTGACGAATTAACACACAATTTGCGTCCATATGAAATACTCTGGATTCCCTTGCATTGTCCTTCTAAATCGAGATACGTTTCTACGGAAACGAGAGGATTTTCTTTGGGGTTCCGAGTATCTCTTTTCCGATGCATCATTCCTCTTTTACTGCATCCCTCGCTCCCTCACATTGACGAATTAACACAAAATTTGCGTCCGTATGAAATACTCTGGATTCCCTGCATTGTCCTTCTAAATCGAGATACGTTACTACGGAAACGATAGGATTTTCTTTGGGGTTCCGAGTGTCTCTTTTCCGATGCATTATTCCTTCTTTACTGCATCCATCGCTCCCTCACATTGACGAATTAACACACAATTTGCGTCCATATGAAATACTCTGGATTCCCTGCATTGTCCTTCTAAATCGAGATACGTTTCTACGGAAACGATAGGATTTTCTTTGGGGTTCCGAGTATCTCTTTTCCGATGCATTATTCCTCCTTTACTGCATCCCTCGCTCCCTCACATTGACGAATTAACACACAATTTGCGTCCATATGAAATACTCTGGATTCCCTTGCATTGTCAATCTAAATCGAGATACGTTTCTATGGAAACGATAGGATTTTCTTTGGGGTTCCGAGTATCTCTTTTTCGATGCATTATTCCTCCTTTACTGCATCCCTCGCTCCCTCACATTGACGAATTAACTCACAATTTGCGTCCATATGATATACTCTGGGTTCCCTGCATTGTCCTTATAAATCGAGATACGTTTCTACGGAAACGATAGGATTTTCTTTGGGGTTCCGAGTATCTCTTTTCCAATGCATTATTCCTACTTTACTGCATTTCTCGCTCCCTCACATTGACGAATTAACACACAATTTGCGACCATATGAAATACTCTGGATTCCCTGCATTGTCCTTCTAAATCGAGATACGTTTCTACGTAAACGATAGGATTTTCTTTGGGGTTCCGTGTATCGCTTATCCGATGCATTATTCCTCCTTTACTGCATCCCTCGCTCCCTCACATTGACGAATTAACACACAATTTGCGTCCATATGGAATACTCTGGATTCCCTGCATTGTTTTTCTAAATCGAGATACTTTTCTACGGAAACGATAGGATTTTCTTTTGGGTTCCGAGTATCTCTTTTCCGATGCATTATTCCCCCTTTACTGCATCCCTCGCTCCCTCACATTGACGAATTAACACACAATTAGCGTCCATATGAAATACTCTGGATTCCCTGCATTGTCCTTCTAAATCGAGATACGTTTCTACGGAAACTACAGGATTTCCTTTGGGGTTCCGAGTATCTCTTTTCGGATGCATTATTCCTCCTTCACTGCATCCCTCGCTCCCTCACATTGACGAATTAACACACAATTTGCGTCCATATGAAATACTCTGGATTCCCTGAATTGTCCTTCTAAATCGAGATACGTTTCAATGGAAACGATAGGATTTTCTTTGGGGTTCCGAGTATCTCTTTTCCGATGCATTATTCCTCCTTTACTGCATCCCTCGCTCCCTCACATTGACGAATTAACACACAATTTGCGTCCATATGAAATACTCTGGATTCCCTTGCATTGTCCTTCTAAGTCGAGATACGTTTCTACGGAAACGAGAGGATTTTCTTTGGGGTTCCGAGTATCTCTTTTCCGATGCATCATTCCTCTTTTACTGCATCCCTCGCTCCCTCACATTGACGAATTAACACACAATTTGCGTCCATATGAAATACTCTGAATTCCCTGCATTGTCCTTCTAAATCGAGATACGTTTCTACGGAAACGATAGGATTTTCTTTGGGGTTCCGAGTGTCTCTTTTCCGATGCATTATTCCTTCTTTACTGCATCCCTCGCTCCCTCACATTGACGAATTAACACACAATTTGCGTCCATATGAAATACTCTGGATTCCCTCCATTGTCCTTCTAAATCGAGATACGTTTCTACGGAAACGATAGGATTTTCTTTGGGGTTCCGAGTATCTCTTTTCCGATGCATTATTCCTCCTTTACTGCATCCCTCGCTCCCTCACATTGACGAATTAACACACAATTTGCGTCCATATGAAATACTCTGGATTCCCTTGCATTGTCAATCTAAATCGAGATACGTTTCTATGGAAACGATAGGATTTTCTTTGGGGTTCCGAGTATCTCTTTTTCGATGCATTATTCCTCCTTTACTGCATTCCTCGCTCCCTCACATTACGAATTAACTCACAATTTGCGTCCATATGGTAACCTCGGGGTCCCTGCATTGTCCTTATAAATCGAGATACGTTTCTACGGAAACGATAGGATTTTCTTTGGGGTTCCGAGTATCTCTTTTCCAATGCATTATTCCTACTTTACTGCATTTCTCGCTCCCTCACATTGACGAATTAACACACAATTTGCGACCATATGAAATACTCTGGATTCCCTGCATTGTCCTTCTAAATCGAGATACGTTTCTACGTAAACGATAGGATTTTCTTTGGGGTTCCGTGTATCGCTTATCCGATGCATTATTCCTCCTTTACTGCATCCCTCGCTCCCTCACATTGACGAATTAACACACAATTTGCGTCCATATGGAATACTCTGGATTCCCTGCATTGTCCTTCTAACTCGAGATACTTTTCTACGGAAACGATAGGATTTTCTTTTGGGTTCCGAGTATCTCTTTTCCGATGCATTATTCCTCCTTTACTGCATCCCTCACTCCCTCACATTGACGAATTAACACACAATTTGCGTCCATACGAAATACTCTGGATTCCCTGCATTGTCCTTCTAAATCGAGATACGTTTCTACGGAAACGATAGGATTTTCTTTGGGGTTCCGAGTATCTCTTTTCGGATGCATTATTCCTCCTTCACTGCATCCCTCGCTCCCTCACATTGACGAATTAACACACAATTTGCGTCCATATGAAATACTCTGGATTCCCTGAATTGTCCTTCTAAATCGAGATACGTTTCTATGGAAACGATAGGATTTTCTTTGGGGTTCCGAGTATCTCTTTTCCGATGCATTATTCCTCCTTTACTGCATCCCTCGCTCCCTCACATTGACGAATTAACACACAATTTGCGTCCATATGAAATACTCTGGATTCCCTTGCATTGTCCTTCTAAGTCGAGATACGTTTCTACGGAAACGAGAGGATTTTCTTTGGGGTTCCGAGTATCTCTTTTCCGATGCATCATTCCTCTTTTACTGCATCCCTCGCTCCCTCACATTGACGAATTAACACACAATTTGCGTCCATATGAAATACTCTGGATTCCCTGCATTGTCCTTCTAAATCGAGATACGTTTCTACGGAAACGATAGGATTTTCTTTGGGGTTCCGAGTGTCTCTTTTCCGATGCATTATTCCTTCTTTACTGCATCCCTCGCTCCCTCACATTGACGAATTAACACACAATTTGCGTCCATATGAATTACTCTGGATTCCCTGCATTGTCCTTCTAAATCGAGATACGTTTCTACGGAAACGATAGGATTTTCTTTGGGGTTCCGAGTATCTCTTTTCCGATGCATTATTCCTCCTTTACTGCATCCCTCGCTCCCTCACATTGACGAATTAACACACAATTTGCGTCCATATGAAATACTCTGGATTCCCTTGCATTGTCAATCTAAATCGAGATACGTTTCTATGGAAACGATAGGAATTTCTTTGGGGTTCCGAGTATCTCTTTTTCGATGCATTATTCCCCCTTTACTGCATCCCTCGCTGCCTCACATTGACGAATTAACACACAACTTGCGTCCATACGAAATACTCTGGATTCCCTGCATTGTCCTACTAAATCGAGATACGTTTCTGCGGAAACGATAGGAATTTCTTTGGGGTTCCGAGTATCTCTTTTCCAATGCATTATTCCTACTTTACTGCATTTCTCGCTCCCTGACATTGACGAATTAACACGCAATTACCGACCATATAAAATACTCTGTATTCCCTGCATTGTCCTTCTAAATCGAGATACGTTTCTACGTAAACGATAGGATTTTCTTTGGGGTTCGTGTATCGCTTATCCGATGCATTATTCCTCCTTTACTGCATCCCTCGCTCCCTCACATTGACGAATTAACACACAATTTGCGTCCATATGGAATACTCTGGATTCCCTGCATTGTCCTTCTAAATCGAGATACATTTTTTCTACGGAAACGATAGGATTTTCTTTTGGGTTCCGAGTATCTATTTTCCGATGCATTATTCCCCCTTTACTGCATCCCTCGCTCCCTCACATTGACGAATTAACACACAATTTGCGTCCATACGAAATACTCTGGATTCCCTGCATTGTCCTACTAAATCGAGATACGTTTCTACGGAAACGATAGGATTTTCTTTGGGGTTCCAAGTATCTCTTTTCCGATGCATTGTTCCTCCTTTACTGCATCCCCCGCTCCCTCACATTGACGAATTAACAACAATTTGCGTCCATATGAAATACTCTGGATTCCCTGCATTGTCCTTCTAAATCGAGATACGTTTCTACGGAAACGATAGGATTTTCTTTGGGGTTCCGAGTATCTCTTTTCCGATGCATTATTCCTCCTTTACTGCATCCCTCGCTCCCTCACATTGACGAATTAACACACAATTTGCGTCCATATGAAATACTCTGGATTCCCTGAATTGTCCTTCTAAATCGAGATACGTTTCTATGGAAACGATAGGATTTTCTTTGGGGTTCCGAGTATCTCTTTTCCGATGCATTATTCCTCCTTTACTGCATCCCTCGCTCCCTCACATTGACGAATTAACACACAATTTGCGTCCATATGAAATACTCTGGATTCCCTTGCATTGTCCTTCTAAATCGAGATACGTTTCTACGGAAACGAGAGGATTTTCTTTGGGGTTCCGAGTATCTCTTTTCCGATGCATTATTCCTCCTTTACTGCATCCCTCGCTCCCTCACATTGACGAATTAACACACAATTTGCGTCCATATGAAATACTCTGGATTCCCTGAATTGTCCTTCTAAATCGAGATACGTTTCTATGGAAACGATAGGATTTTCTTTGGGGTTCCGAGTATCTCTTTTCCGATGCATTATTCCTCCTTTACTGCATCCCTCGCTCCCTCACATTGACGAATTAACACACAATTTGCGTCCATATGAAATACTCTGGATTCCCTTGCATTGTCCTTCTAAATCGAGATACGTTTCTACGGAAACGAGAGGATTTTCTTTGGGGTTCCGAGTATCTCTTTTCCGATGCATTATTCCTCCTTTACTGCATCCCTCGCTCCCTCACATTGACGAATTAACACACAATTTGCGTCCATATGAAATACTCTGGATTCCCTTGCATTGTCAATCTAAATCGAGATACGTTTCTATGGAAACGATAGGATTTTCTTTGGGGTTCCGAGTATCTCTTTTTCGATGCATTATTCCTCCTTTACTGCATCCCTCGCTCCCTCACATTGACGAATTAACTCACAATTTGCGTCCATATGATATACTCTGGGTTCCCTGCATTGTCCTTATAAATCGAGATACGTTTCTACGGAAACGATAGGATTTTCTTTGGGGTTCCGAGTATCTCTTTTCCAATGCATTATTCCTACTTTACTGCATTTCTCGCTCCCTGACATTGACGAATTAACACACAATTTGCGACCATATGAAATACTCTGTATTCCCTGCATTGTCCTTCTAAATCGAGATACGTTTCTACGTAAACGATAGGATTTTCTTTGGGGTTCCGAGTATCTCTTTTCCGATGCATCATTCCTCTTTTACTGCATCCCTCGCTCCCTCACATTGACGAATTAACACACAATTTGCGTCCATGTGAAATACTCTGGATTCCCTGCATTGTCCTTCTAAATCGAGATACGTTTCTACGGAAACGATAGGATTTTCTTTGGGGTTCCGAGTGTCTCTTTTCCGATGCATTATTCCTTCTTTACTGCATCCCTCGCTCCCTCACATTGACGAATTAACACACAATTTGCGTCCATATGAAATACTCTGGATTCCCTGCATTGTCCTTCTAAATCGAGATACGTTTCTACGGAAACGATAGGATTTTCTTTGGGGTTCCGAGTATCTCTTTTCCGATGCATTATTCCTCCTTTACTGCATCCCTCGCTCCCTCACATTGACGAATTAACACACAATTTGCGTCCATATGAAATACTCTGGATTCCCTTGCACTTCAATCTAAATCGAGATACGTTTCTATGGAAACGATAGCATTTTCTTTGGGGTTCCGAGTATCTCTTTTTCGATGCATTATTCCTCCTTTACTGCATCCCTCGCTCCCTCACATTGACGAATTAACACACAATTTGCGTCCATATGGAATACTCTGGATTCCCTGCATTGTCCTTCTAAATCGAGATACGTTTCTACGGAAACGATAGGATTTTCTTTGGGGTTCCGAGTATCTCTTTTCCAATGCATTATTCCTACTTTACTGCATTTTTCGCTCCCTCACATTGACGAATTAACACACAATTTGCGACCATATGAAATACTCTGGATTCCCTGCATTGTCCTTCTAAATCGAGACACGTTTCTACGTAAACGATAGGATTTTCTTTGGGGTTCCGTGTATCGCTTATCCGATGCATTATTCCTCCTTTACTGCATCCCTCGCTCCCTCACATTGACGAATTAACACACAATGTGCGTCCATATGGAATACTCTGGATTCCCTGCATTGTCCTTCTAAATCGAGATACTTTTCTACGGAAACGACAGGATTTTCTTTTGGGTTCCGAGTATCTCTTTTCCGATGCATTTTTCCCCCTTTACTGCATCCCTCGCTCCCTCACATTGACGAATTAACACACAATTTGCGTCCATACGAAATACTCTGGATTCCCTGCATTGTCCTTCTAAATCGAGATACGTTTCTACGGAAACGATAGGATTTTCTTTGGGGTTCCAAGTATCTCTTTTCCGATGCATTGTTCCTCCTTTACTGCATCCCCCGCTCCCTCACATTGACGAATTAACAACAATTTGCGTCCATATGAAATACTCTGGATTCCCTGCATTGTCCTTCTAAATCGAGATACGTTTCTACGGAAACGATAGGATTTTCTTTGGGTTTCCGAGTATCTCTTTTCCGATGCATTATTCCTCCTTTACTGCATCCCTCGCTCCCTCACATTGACGAATTAACACACAATTTGCGTCCATATGAAATACTCTGGATTCCCTGCATTGTCCTTCTAAATCGAGATACGTTTCTACGGAAACTACAGGATTTCCTTTGGGGTTCCGAGTATCTCTTTTCGGATGCATTATTCCTCCTTCACTGCATCCCTCGCACCCTCACATTGACGAATTAACACACAATTTGCGTCCATATGAAATACTCTGGATTCCCTGAATTGTCCTTCTAAATCGAGATACGTTTCTATGGAAACGATAGGATTTTCTTTGGGGTTCCGAGTATCTCTTTTCCGATGCATTATTCCTCCTTTACTGCATCCCTCGCTCCCTCACATTGACGAATTAACACACAATTTGCGTCCATATGAAATACTCTGGATTCCCTTGCATTGTCCTTCTAAGTCGAGATACGTTTCTACGGAAACGAGAGGATTTTCTTTGTGGTTCCGAGTATCTCTTTTCCGATGCATCATTCCTCTTTTACTGCATCCCTCGCTCCCTCACATTGACGAATTAACACACAATTTGCGTCCATATGAAATACTCTGTATTCCCTGCATTGTCCTTCTAAATCGAGATACGTTTCTACGTAAACGATAGGATTTTCTTTGGGGTTCCGTGTATCGCTTATCCGATGCATTATTCCTCCTTTACTGCATCCCTCGCTCCCTCACATTGACGAATTAACACACAATTTGCGTCCATATGGAATACTCTGGATTCCCTGCATTGTCCTTCTAAATCGAGATACTTTTCTACGGAAACGATAGGATTTTCTTTTGGGTTCCGAGTATCTCTTTTCCCATGCATTATTCCCCCTTTACTGCATCCCTCGCTCCCTCACATTGACGAATTAACACACAATTTGCGTCCATACGAAATACTCTGGATTCCCTGCATTGTCCTACTAAATCGAGATACGTTTCTACGGAAACGATAGGATTTTCTTTGGGGTTCCAAGTATCTCTTTTCCGATGCATTGTTCCTCCTTTACTGCATCCCCCGCTCCCTCACATTGACGAATTAACAACAATTTGCGTCCATATGAAATACTCTGGATTCCCTGCAGTGTCCTTCTAAATCGAGATACGTTTCTACGGAAACGATAGGATTTTCTTTGGGGTTCCGAGTATCTCTTTTCCGATGCATTATTCCTCCTTTACTGCATCCCTCGCTCCCTCACATTGACGAATTAACACACAATTTGCGTCCATATGAAATACTCTGGATTCCCTGAATTGTCCTTCTAAATCGAGATACGTTTCTATGGAATCGATAGGATTTTCTTTGGGGTTCCGAGTAACTCTTTTCCGATGCATTATTCCTCCTTTACTGCATCCCTCGCTCCCTCACATTGACGAATTAACACACAATTTGCGTCCATATGAAATACTCTGGATTCCCTTGCATTGTCCTTCTAAATCGAGATACGTTTCTACGGAAACGAGAGGATTTTCTTTGGGGTTCCGAGTATCTCTTTTCCGATGCATCATTCCTCTTTTACTGCATCCCTCGCTCCCTCACATTGACGAATTAACACACAATTTGCGTCCATATGAAATACTCTGGATTCCCTGCATTGTCCTTCTAAATCGAGATACGTTTCTACGGAAACGATAGCATTTTCTTTGGGGTTCCGAGTATCTCTTTTTCGATGCATTATTCCTCCTTTACTGCATCCCTCGCTCCCTCACATTGACGAATTAACTCACAATTTGCGTCCATATGATATACTCTGGGTTCCCTGCATTGTCCTTATAAATCGAGATACGTTTCTACGGAAACGATAGGATTTTCTTTGGGGTTCCGAGTATCTCTTTTCCAATGCATTATTCCTACTTTACTGCATTACTCGCTCCCTCACATTGACGAATTAACACACAATTTGCGACCATATGAAATACTCTGGATTCCCTGCATTGTCCTTCTAAATCGAGATACGTTTCTACGTAAACGATAGGATTTTCTTTGGGGTTCCGTGCATCGCTTATCCGATGCATTATTCCTCCTTTACTGCATCCCTCGCTCCCTCACATTAACGAATTAACACACAATTTGCGTCCATATGGAATACTCTGGATTCCCTGCATTGTCCTTCTAAATCGAGATACTTTTCTACGGAAACGACAGGATTTTCTTTTGGGTTCCGAGTATCTCTTTTCCGATGCATTTTTCCCCCTTTACTGCATCCCTCGCTCCCTCACATTGACGAATTAACACACAATTTGCGTCCATACGAAATACTCTGGATTCCCTGCATTGTCCTTCTAAATCGAGATACGTTTCTACGGAAACGATAGGATTTTCTTTGGGGTTCCAAGTATCTCTTTTCCGATGCATTGTTCCTCCTTTACTGCATCCCCCGCTCCCTCACATTGACGAATTAACAACAATTTGCGTCCATATGAAATACTCTGGATTCCCTGCATTGTCCTTCTAAATCGAGATACGTTTCTACGGAAACGATAGGATTTTCTTTGGGGTTCCGAGTATCTCTTTTCCGATGCATTATTCCTCCTTTACAGCATCCCTCGCTCCCTCACATTGACGAATTAACACACAATTTGCGTCCATATGAAATACTCTGGATTCCCTGCATTGTCCTTCTAAATCGAGATACGTTTCTACGGAAACGATAGGATTTTCTTTGGGGTTCCGAGTATCTCTTTTCCGATGCATTATTCCTCCTTCACTGCATCCCTCGCTCCCTCACATTGACGAATTAACACACAATTTGCGTCCATATGAAATACTCTGGATTCCCTGAATTGTCCTTCTAAATCGAGATACGTTTCTATGGAAACGATAGGATTTTCTTTGGGGTTCCGAGTATCTCTTTTCCGATGCATTATTCCTCCTTTACTGCATCCCTCGCTCCCTCACATTGACGAATTAACACACAATTTGTGTCCATATGAAATACTCTGGATTCCCTTGCATTGTCCTTCTAAATCGAGATACGTTTCTACGGAAACGGGAGGATTTTCTTTGGGGTTCCGAGTATCTCTTTTCCGATGCATCATTCCTCTTTTACTGCATCCCACGCTCCCTCACATTGACGAATTAACACACAATTTGCGTCCATATGAAATACTCTGGATTCCCTGCATTGTCCTTCTAAATCGAGATACGTTTCTACGGAAACGATAGGATTTTCTTTGGGGTTCCGAGTGTCACTTTTCCGATGCATTATTCCTTCTTTACTGCATCCCGCGCTCCCTCACATTGACGAAATAACACACAATTGTAGTCCATATGAAATACTCTAAATTCCCTGCATTGTCCTTCTAAATCGAGATACGTTTCTACGGAAACGATAGGATTTTCTTTGGGGTTCCGAGTATCTCTTTTCCAATGCATTATTCCTACTTTACTGCATTTCTCGCTCCCTGACATTGACGAATTAACACACAATTTGCGACCATATGAAATACTCTGTATTCCCTGCATTGTCCTTCTAAATCGAGATACGTTTCTACGTAAACGATAGGATTTTCTTTGGGGTTCCGTGTATCTCTTTTCCAATGCATTATTCCTCCTTTACTGCATCCCTCGCTCCCTCACTTTGACGAATTAACACACAATTTGCGTCCATATGGAATACTCTGGATTCCCTGCATTGTCCTTCTAAATCGAGATACTTTTCTACGGAAACGATAGGATTTTCTTTTGGGTTCCGTGTATCTCTTTTCCGATGCAATATTCCCCCTTTACTGCATCCCTCGCTCCCTCACATTGACGAATTAACACACAATTTGCGTCCATACGAAATACTCTGGATTGCCTGCATTGTCCTTCTAAATCGAGATACGTTTCTACGGAAACGATAGGATTTTCTTTGGGGTTCCAAGTATCTCTTTTCCGATGCATTATTCCTCCTTTACTGCATCCCCCGCTCCCTCACATTGACGAATTAACAACAATTTGCGTCCATATGAAATACTCTGGATTCCCTGCATTGTCCTTCTAAATCGAGATACGTTTCTACGGAAACGATAGGATTTTCTTTGGGGTTCCGAGTATCTCTTTTCCGATGCATTATTCCCCCTTTACTGCATCCCTCGCTCCCTCACATTGACGAATTAACACACAATTTGCGTCCATACGAAATACTCTGGATTCCCTGCATTGTCCTTCTAAATCGAGATACGTTTCTACGGAAACGATAGGATTTTCTTTGGGGTTCCGAGTATCTCTTTTCCGATGCATTATTCCTCCTTTACTGCATCCCTCGCTCCCTCACATTGACGAATTAACACACAATTTGCGTCCATATGAAATACTCTGGATTCCCTGCATTGTCCTTCTAAATCGAGATACGTTTCTACGGAAACGATAGGATTTTCTTTGGGGTTCCGAGTATCTCTTTTCGGATGCATTATTCCTCCTTCACTGCATCCCTCGCTCCCTCACATTGACGAATTAACACACAATTTGCGTCCATATGAAATACTCTGGATTCCCTGAATTGTCCTTCTAAATCGAGATACGTTTCTATGGAAACGATAGGATTTTCTTTGGGGTTCCGAGTATCTCTTTTCCGATGCATTATTCCTCCTTTACTGCATCCCTCGCTCCCTCACATTGACGAATTAACACACAATTTGCGTCCATATGAAATACTCTGTATTCCCTTGCATTGTCCTTCTAAATCGAGATACGTTTCTACGGAAACGAGAGGATTTTCTTTGGGGTTCCGAGTATCTCTTTTCCGATGCATCATTCCTCTTTTATTGCATCCCTCGCTCCCTCACATTGACGAATTAACACACAATTTGCGTCCATATGAAATACTCTGGATTCCCTGCATTGTCCTTCTAAATCGAGATACGTTTCTACGGAAGCGATATGATTTCCTTTGGGGTTCCGAGTGTCTCTTTTCCGATGCATTATTCCTTGTTTACTGCATCCCTCGCTCCCTCACATTGACGAATTAACACACAATTTGCGTCCATATGAAATACTCTGGATTCCCTGCATTGTCCTTCTAAATCGAGATACGTTTCTACGGAAACGATGGGATTTTCTTTGGGGTTCCGAGTATCTCTTTTCCGATGCATTATTTCTCCTTTACTGCATCCCTCGCTCCCTCACATTGACGAATTAACACACAATTTGCGTCCATATGAAATACTCTGGATTCCCTGCATTCTCCTTCTAAATCGAGATACGTTTCTACGGAAACGATAGGATTTTGTTTGGGGTTCCGAGTATCTCTTTTCCGATGCATTATTCCTCCTTTACTGCATCCCTCGCTCCCTCACATTGACGAATTAACACACAATTTGCGTCCATATGAAATACTCTGGATTCCCTTGCATTGTCAATCTAAATCGAGATACGTTTCTATGGAAACGATAGGATTTTCTTTGGGGTTCCGAGTATCTCTTTTTCGATGCATTATTCCTCCTTTACTGCATCCCTCGCTCCCTCACATTGACGAATTAACTCACAATTTGCGTCCGTATGATATACTCTGGGTTCCCTGCATTGTCCTTATAAATCGAGATACGTTTCTACGGAAACGATAGGATTTTCTTTGGGGTTCCGAGTATCTCTTTTCCAATGCATTATTCCTACTTTACTGCATTTCTCGCTCCCTGACATTGACGAATTAACACACAATTTGCGACCATATGAAATACTCTGTATTCCCTGCATTGTCCTTCTAAATCGAGATACGTATCTACGTAAACGATAGGATTTTCTTTGGGGTTCCGAGTATCTCTTTTCCGATGCATCATTCCTCTTTTACTGCATCCCTCGCTCCCTCACATTGACGAATTAACACACAATTTGCGTCCATGTGAAATACTCTGGAATCCCTGCATTGTCCTTCTAAATCGAGATACGTTTCTACGGAAACGATAGGATTTTCTTTGGGGTTCCGAGTGTCTCTTTTCCGATGCATTATTCCATCTTTACTGCATCCCTCGCTCCCTCACATTGACGAATTAACACACAATTTGCTTAATATGAAATACTCTGGATTCCCTGCATTGTCCTTCTAAATCGAGATACGTTTCTACGGAAACGATAGGATTTTCTTTGGGGTTTCCGAGTATCTCTTTTCCGATGCATTATTCCTCCTTTACTGCATCCCTCGCTCCCTCACATTGACGAATTAACACACAATTTGCGTCCATATGAAATACTCTGGATTCCCTTGCACTTCAATCTAAATCGAGATACGTTTCTATGGAAACGATAGCATTTTCTTTGGGGTTCCGAGTATCTCTTTTTCGATGCATTATTCCTCCTTTACTGCATCCCTCGCTCCCTCACATTGACGAATTAACTCACAATTTGCGTCCATATGATATACTCTGGGTTCCCTGCATTGTCCTTATAAATCGAGATACGTTTCTACGAAAACGATAGGATTTTCTTTGGGGTTCCGAGTATCTCTTTTCCAATGCATTATTCCTACTTTACTGCATTTTTCGCTCCCTCACATTGACGAATTAACACACAATTTGCGCCCATATGAAATACTCTGGATTCCCTGCATTGTCCTTCTAAATCGAGATACGTTTCTACGTAAACGATAGGATTTTCTTTGGGGTTCCGTGTATCGCTTATCCGATGCATTATTCCTCCTTTACTGCATCCCTCGCTCCCTCACATTGACGAATTAACACACAATTTGCGTCCATATGGAATACTCTGGATTCCCTGCATTGTCCTTCTAAATCGAGATACTTTTCTACGGAAACGACAGGATTTTCTTTTGGGTTCCGAGTATCTCTTTTCCGATGCATTTTTCCCCCTTTACTGCATCCCTCGCTCCCTCACATTGACGAATTAACACACAATTTGCGTCCATACGAAATACTCTGGATTCCCTGCATTGTCCTTCTAAATCGAGATACGTTTCTACGGAAACGATAGGATTTTCTTTGGGGTTCCAAGTATCTCTTTTCCGATGCATTGTTCCTCCTTTACTGCATCCCCCGCTCCCTCACATTGACGAATTAACAACAATTTGCGTCCATATGAAATACTCTGGATTCCCTGCATTGTCCTTCTAAATCGAGATACGTTTCTACGGAAACGATAGGATTTTCTTTGGGGTTCCGAGTATCTCTTTTCCGATGCATTATTCCTCCTTTACTGCATCCCTCGCTCCCTCACATTGACGAATTAACACACAATTTGCGTCCATATGAAATACTTTGGATTCCCTGCATTGTCCTTCTAAATCGAGATACGTTTCTACGGAAACTACAGGATTTCCTTTGGGGTTCCGAGTATCTCTTTTCGGATGCATTATTCCTCCTTCACTGCATCCCTCGCACCCTCACATTGACGAATTAACACACAATTTGCGTCCATATGAAATACTCTGGATTCCCTGAATTGTCCTTCTAAATCGAGATACGTTTCTATGGAAACGATAGGATTTTCTTTGGGGTTCCGAGTATCTCTTTTCCGATGCATTATTCCTCCTTTACTGCATCCCTCGCTCCCTCACATTGACGAATTAACACACAATTTGCGTCCATATGAAATACTCTGGATTCCCTTGCATTATCCTTCTAAGTCACGTTTCTACGGAAACGAGAGGATTTTCTTTGTGGTTCCGAGTATCTCTTTTCCGATGCATCATTCCTCTTTTACTGCATCCCTCGCTCCCTCGCATTGACGAATTAACACACAATTTGCGTCCATATGAAATACTCTGGATTCCCTGCATTGTCCTTCTAAATCGAGATACGTTTCTACGGAAACGATAGGATTTTCTTTGGGGTTCCGAGTGTCTCTTTTCCGATGCATTATTCCTTCTTTACTGCATTTCTCGCTCCCTGACATTGACGAATTAACACACAATTACCGACCATATGAAATACTCTGTATTCCCTGCATTGTCCTTCTAAATCGAGATACGTTTCTACGTAAACGATAGGATTTTCTTTGGGGTTCCGTGTATCGCTTATCCGATGCATTATTCCTCCTTTACTGCATCCCTCGCTCCCTCACATTGACGAATTAACACACAATTTGCGTCCATATGGAATACTCTGGATTCCCTGCATTGTCCTTCTAAATCGAGATACTTTTCTACGGAAACGATAGGATTTTCTTTTGGGTTCCGAGTATCTCTTTTCCCATGCATTATTCCCCCTTTACTGCATCCCTCGCTCCCTCACATTGACGAATTAACACACAATTTGCGTCCATACGAAATACTCTGGATTCCCTGCATTGTCCTACTAAATCGAGGTACGTTTCTACGGAAACGATAGGATTTTCTTTGGGGTTCCAAGTATCTCTTTTCCGATGCATTGTTCCTCCTTTACTGCATCCCCCGCTCCCTCACATTGACGAATTAACAACAATTTGCGTCCATATGAAATACTCTGGATTCCCTGCATTGTCCTTCTAAATCGAGATACGTTTCTACGGAAACGATAGGATTTTCTTTGAGGTTCCGAGTATCTCTTTTCCGATGCATTATTCCTCCTTTACTGCATCCCTCGGTCCTCACATTGACGAATTAACACACAATTTGCGTCCATATGAAATACTCTGGATTCCCTGAATTGTCCTTCTAAATCGAGATACGTTTCTATGGAAACGATAGGATTTTCTTTGGGGTTCCGAGTATCTCTTTTCCGATGCATTATTCCTCCTTTACTGCATCCCTCGCTCCCTCACATTGACGAATTAACACACAATTTGCGTCCATATGAAATACTCTGGATTCCCTTGCATTGTCCTTCTAAATCGAGATACGTTTCTACGGAAACGAGAGGATTTTCTTTGGGGTTCCGAGTATCTCTTTTCCGATGCATCATTCCTCTTTTACTGCATCCCTCGCTCCCTCACATTGACGAATTAACACAAAATTTGCGTCCATATGAAATACTCTGGATTCCCTGCATTGTCCTTTTATATCGAGATACGTTTCTACGGAAACGATAGGATTTTCTTTGGGGTTCCGAGTGTCACTTTTCCGATGCATTATTCCTTCTTTACTGCATCCCTCGCTCCCTCACATTGACGAATTAACCCACAATTTGCGTCCATATGAAATACTCTGGATTCCCTGCATTGTCCTTCTAAATCGAGATACGTTTCTACGTAAACGATAGGATTTTCTTTGGGGTTCCGAGTATCTCTTTTCCGATGCATCATTCCTCTTTTACTGCATCCCTCGCTCCCTCACATTGACGAATTAACACACAATTTGCGTCCATATGAAATACTCTGGATTCCCTGCATTGTCCTTCTAAATCGAGATACGTTTCTACGGAAACGATAGGATTTTTTTTGGGGTTCCGAGTGTCTCTTTTCCGATGCATTATTCCTTCTTTACTGCATACCTCGCTCCCTCACATTGACGAATTAACACACAATTTGCGTCCATACGAAATACTCTGGATTCCCTGCATTGTCCTTCTAAATCGAGATACGTTTCTACGGAAACGATAGGATTTTCTTTGGGGTTCCAAGTATCTCTTTTCCGATGCATTGTTCCTCCTTTACTGCATCCCCCGCTCCCTCACATTGACGAATTAACAACAATTTGCGTCCATATGAAATACTCTGGATTCCCTGCATTGTCCTTCTAAATCGAGATACGTTTCTACGGAAACGATAGGATTTTCTTTGGGGTTCCGAGTATCTCTTTTCCGATGCATTATTCCTCCTTTACAGCATCCCTCGCTCCCTCACATTGACGAATTAACACACAATTTGCGTCCATATGAAATACTCTGGATTCCCTGCATTGTCCTTCTAAATCGAGATACGCTTCTACGGAAACGATAGGATTTTCTTTGGGGTTCCGAGTATCTCTTTTCCGATGCATTATTCCTCCTTCACTGCATCCCTCGCTCCCTCACATTGACGAATTAACACACGATTTGCGTCCATATGAAATACTCTGGATTCCCTGAATTGTCCTTCTAAATCGAGATACGTTTCTATGGAAACGATAGGATTTTCTTTGGGGTTCCGAGTATCTCTTTTCCGATGCATTATTCCTCCTTTACTGCATCCCTCGCTCCCTCACATTGACGAATTAACACACAATTTGTGTCCATATGAAATACTCTGGATCCCCTTGCATTGTCCTTCTAAATCGAGATACGTTTCTACGGAAACGGGAGGATTTTCTTTGGGGTTCCGAGTATGTCTTTTCCGATGCACCATTCCTCTTTTACTGCATCCCTCGCTCCCTCACATTGACGAATTAACACACGATTTGCGTCCATATGAAATACTCTGGATTCCCTGCATTGTCCTTCTAAATCGAGATACGTTTCTACGGAAACGATAGGATTTTCTTTGGGGTTCCGAGTGTCTCTTTTCCGATGCATTATTCCTTCTTTACTGCATCCCGCGCTCCCTCACATTGACGAATTAACACACAATTTTAGTCCATATGAAATACTCTGGATTCCCTGCATTGTCCTTCTAAATCGAGATACGTTTCTACGGAAACGATAGGATTTTCTTTGGGGTTCCGAGTATCTCTTTTCCAATGCATTATTCCTACTTTACTGCATTTCTCGCTCCCTGACATTGACGAATTAACACACAATTTGCGACCATATGAAATACTCTGTATTCCCTGCATTGTCCTTCTAAATCGAGATACGTTTCTACGTAAACGATAGGATTTTCTTTGGGGTTCCGTGTATCGCTTATCCGATGCATTATTCCTCCTTTACTGCATCCCTCGCTCCCTCACTTTGACGAATTAACACACAATTTGCGTCCATATGGAATACTCTGGATTCCCTGCATTGTCCTTCTAAATCGAGATACTTTTCTACGGAAACGATAGGATTTTCTTTTGGGTTCCGAGTATCTCTTTTCCGATGCAATATTCCCCCTTTACTGCATCCCTCGCTCCCTCACATTGACGAATTAACACACAATTTGCGTCCATACGAAATACTCTGGATTGCCTGCATTGTCCTTCTAAATCGAGATACGTTTCTACGGAAACGATAGGATTTTCTTTGGGGTTCCAAGTATCTCTTTTCCGATGCATTATTCCTCCTTTACTGCATCCCCCGCTCCCTCACATTGACGAATTAACAACAATTTGCGTCCATATGAAATACTCTGGATTCCCTGCATTGTCCTTCTAAATCGAGATACGTTTCTACGGAAACGATAGGATTTTCTTTGGGGTTCCGAGTATCTCTTTTCCGATGCATTATTCCCCCTTTACTGCATCCCTCGCTCCCTCACATTGACGAATTAACACACAATTTGCGACCATACGAAATACTCTGGATTCCCTGCTTTGTCCTTCTAAATCGAGATACGTTTCTACGGAAACGATAGGATTTTCTTTGGGGTTCCGAGTATCTCTTTTCCGATGCATTATTCCTCCTTTACTGCATCCCTCGCTCCCTCACATTGACGAATTAACACACAATTTGCGTCCATATGAAATACTCTGGATTCCCTGCATTGTCCTTCTAAATCGAGATACGTTTCTACGGAAACGATAGGATTTTCTTTGGGGTTCCGAGTATCTCTTTTCGGATGCATTATTCCTCCTTCACTGCATCCCTCGCTCCCTCACATTGACGAATTAACACACAATTTGCGTCCATATGAAATACTCTGGATTCCCTGAATTGTCCTTCTAAATCGAGATACGTTTCTATGGAAACGATAGGATTTTCTTTGGGGTTCCGAGTATCTCTTTTCCGATGCATTATTCCTCCTTTACTGCATCCCTCGCTCCCTCACATTGACGAATTAACACAATTTGCGTCCATATGAAATACTCTGTATTCCCTTGCATTGTCCTTCTAAATCGAGATACGTTTCTACGGAAACGAGAGGATTTTCTTTGGGGTTCCGAGTATCTCTTTTCCGATGCATCATTCCTCTTTTATTGCATCCCTCGCTCCCTCACATTGACGAATTAACACACAATTTGCGTCCATATGAAATACTCTGGATTCCCTGCATTGTCCTTCTAAATCGAGATACGTTTCTACGGAAGCGATAGGATTTCCTTTGGGGTTCCGAGTGTCTCTTTTCCGATGCATTATTCCTTCTTTACTGCATCCCTCGCTCCCTCACTTTGACGAATTAACACACAATTTGCGTCCATATGAAATACTCTGGATTCCCTGCATTGTCCTTCTAAATCGAGATACGTTTCTACGGAAACGATGGGATTTTCTTTGGGGTTCCGAGTATCTCTTTTCCGATGCATTATTCCTCCTTTACTGCATCCCTCGCTCCCTCACATTGACGAATTAACACACAATTTGCGTCCATATGAAATACTCTGGATTCCCTTGCATTGTCAATCTAAATCGAGATACGTTTCTATGGAAACGATAGGATTTTCTTTGGGGTTCCGAGTATCTCTTTTTCGATGCATTATTCCTCCTTTACTGCATCCTTCGCTCCCTCACATTGACGAATTAACTCACAATTTGCGTCCATATGAAATACTCTGGATTCCCTGCATTGTCCTTCTAAATCGAGATACGTTTCTACGGAAGCGATAGGATTTCCTTTGGGGTTCCGAGTGTCTCTTTTCCGATGCATTATTCCTTCTTTACTGCATCCCTCGCTCCCTCACATTGACGAATTAACACACAATTTGCGTCCATATGAAATACTCTGGATTCCCTTGCATTGTCAATCTAAATCGAGATACGTTTCTATGGAAACGATAGGATTTTCTTTGGGGTTCCGAGTGTCTCTTTTCCGATGCATTATTCCTTCTTTACTGCATCCCGCGCTCCCTCACATTGACGAATTAACACACAATTTTAGTCCATATGAAATACTCTGGATTCCCTGCATTGTCCTTCTAAATCGAGATACGTTTCTACGGAAACGATAGGATTTTCTTTGGGGTTCCGAGTATCTCTTTTCCAATGCATTATTCCTACTTTACTGCATTTCTCGCTCCCTGACATTGACGAATTAACACACAATTTGCGACCATATGAAATACTCTGTATTCCCTGCATTGTCCTTCTAAATCGAGATACGTTTCTACGTAAACGATAGGATTTTCTTTGGGGTTCCGAGTATCTCTTTTTCGATGCATTATTCCTCCTTTACTGCATCCCTCGCTCCCTCACATTGACGAATTAACACACAATTTGTGTCCATATGAAATACTCTGGATCCCCTTGCATTGTCCTTCTAAATCGAGATACGTTTCTACGGAAACGGGAGGATTTTCTTTGGGGTTCCGAGTATGTCTTTTCCGATGCACCATTCCTCTTTTACTGCATCCCTCGCTCCCTCACATTGACGAATTAACACACGATTTGCGTCCATATGAAATACTCTGGATTCCCTGCATTGTCCTTCTAAATCGAGATACGTTTCTACGGAAACGATAGGATTTTCTTTGGGGTTCCGAGTGTCTCTTTTCCGATGCATTATTCCTTCTTTACTGCATCCCGCGCTCCCTCACATTGACGAATTAACACACAATTTTAGTCCATATGAAATACTCTGGATTCCCTGCATTGTCCTTCTAAATCGAGATACGTTTCTACGGAAACGATAGGATTTTCTTTGGGGTTCCGAGTATCTCTTTTCCAATGCATTATTCCTACTTTACTGCATTTCTCGCTCCCTGACATTGACGAATTAACACACAATTTGCGACCATATGAAATACTCTGTATTCCCTGCATTGTCCTTCTAAATCGAGATACGTTTCTACGTAAACGATAGGATTTTCTTTGGGGTTCCGTGTATCGCTTATCCGATGCATTATTCCTCCTTTACTGCATCCCTCGCTCCCTCACTTTGACGAATTAACACACAATTTGCGTCCATATGGAATACTCTGGATTCCCTGCATTGTCCTTCTAAATCGAGATACTTTTCTACGGAAACGATAGGATTTTCTTTTGGGTTCCGAGTATCTCTTTTCCGATGCAATATTCCCCCTTTACTGCATCCCTCGCTCCCTCACATTGACGAATTAACACACAATTTGCGTCCATACGAAATACTCTGGATTGCCTGCATTGTCCTTCTAAATCGAGATACGTTTCTACGGAAACGATAGGATTTTCTTTGGGGTTCCAAGTATCTCTTTTCCGATGCATTATTCCTCCTTTACTGCATCCCCCGCTCCCTCACATTGACGAATTAACAACAATTTGCGTCCATATGAAATACTCTGGATTCCCTGCATTGTCCTTCTAAATCGAGATACGTTTCTACGGAAACGATAGGATTTTCTTTGGGGTTCCGAGTATCTCTTTTCCGATGCATTATTCCCCCTTTACTGCATCCCTCGCTCCCTCACATTGACGAATTAACACACAATTTGCGACCATACGAAATACTCTGGATTCCCTGCTTTGTCCTTCTAAATCGAGATACGTTTCTACGGAAACGATAGGATTTTCTTTGGGGTTCCGAGTATCTCTTTTCCGATGCATTATTCCTCCTTTACTGCATCCCTCGCTCCCTCACATTGACGAATTAACACACAATTTGCGTCCATATGAAATACTCTGGATTCCCTGCATTGTCCTTCTAAATCGAGATACGTTTCTACGGAAACGATAGGATTTTCTTTGGGGTTCCGAGTATCTCTTTTCGGATGCATTATTCCTCCTTCACTGCATCCCTCGCTCCCTCACATTGACGAATTAACACACAATTTGCGTCCATATGAAATACTCTGGATTCCCTGAATTGTCCTTCTAAATCGAGATACGTTTCTATGGAAACGATAGGATTTTCTTTGGGGTTCCGAGTATCTCTTTTCCGATGCATTATTCCTCCTTTACTGCATCCCTCGCTCCCTCACATTGACGAATTAACACAATTTGCGTCCATATGAAATACTCTGTATTCCCTTGCATTGTCCTTCTAAATCGAGATACGTTTCTACGGAAACGAGAGGATTTTCTTTGGGGTTCCGAGTATCTCTTTTCCGATGCATCATTCCTCTTTTATTGCATCCCTCGCTCCCTCACATTGACGAATTAACACACAATTTGCGTCCATATGAAATACTCTGGATTCCCTGCATTGTCCTTCTAAATCGAGATACGTTTCTACGGAAGCGATAGGATTTCCTTTGGGGTTCCGAGTGTCTCTTTTCCGATGCATTATTCCTTCTTTACTGCATCCCTCGCTCCCTCACATTGACGAATTAACACACAATTTGCGTCCATATGAAATACTCTGGATTCCCTGCATTGTCCTTCTAAATCGAGATACGTTTCTACGGAAACGATGGGATTTTCTTTGGGGTTCCGAGTATCTCTTTTCCGATGCATTATTCCTCCTTTACTGCATCCCTCGCTCCCTCACATTGACGAATTAACACACAATTTGCGTCCATATGAAATACTCTGGATTCCCTTGCATTGTCAATCTAAATCGAGATACGTTTCTATGGAAACGATAGGATTTTCTTTGGGGTTCCGAGTATCTCTTTTTCGATGCATTATTCCTCCTTTACTGCATCCTTCGCTCCCTCACATTGACGAATTAACTCACAATTTGCGTCCATATGAAATACTCTGGATTCCCTGCATTGTCCTTCTAAATCGAGATACGTTTCTACGGAAGCGATAGGATTTCCTTTGGGGTTCCGAGTGTCTCTTTTCCGATGCATTATTCCTTCTTTACTGCATCCCTCGCTCCCTCACATTGACGAATTAACACACAATTTGCGTCCATATGAAATACTCTGGATTCCCTTGCATTGTCAATCTAAATCGAGATACGTTTCTATGGAAACGATAGGATTTTCTTTGGGGTTCCGAGTATCTCTTTTTCGATGCATTATTCCTCCTTTACTGCATCCCTCGCTCCCTCACATTGACGAATTAACTCACAATTTGCGTCCATATGATATACTCTGGGTTCCCTGCATTGTCCTTATAAATCGAGATACGTTTCTGTGGAAACGATAGGATTTTCTTTGGGGTTCCGAGTATCTCTTTTCCAATGCATTATTCCTACTTTACTGCATTTCTCGCTCCCTGACATTGACGAATTAACACACAATTACCGACCATATGAAATACTCTGTATTCCCTGCATTGTCCTTCTAAATCGAGATACGTTTCTACGTAAACGATAGGATTTTCTTTGGGGTTCCGTGTATCGCTTATCCGATGCATTATTCCTCCTTTACTGCATCCCTCGCTCCCTCACATTGACGAATTAACACACAATTTGCGTCCATATGGAATACTCTGGATTCCCTGCATTGTCCTTCTAAATCGAGATACTTTTCTACGGAAACGATAGGATTTTCTTTGGGGTTCCGAGTATCTCTTTTCCGATGCATTATTCCCCCTTTACTGCATCCCTCGCTCCCTCACATTGACGAATTAACACACAATTTGCGTCCATACGAAATACTCTGGATTCCCTGCATTGTCCTTCTAAATCGAGATACGTTTCTACGGAAACGATAGGATTATCTTTGGGGTTCTAAGTATCTCTTTTCCGATGCATTGTTCCTCCTTTACTGCATCCCCCGCTCCCTCACATCGACGAATTAACAACAATTTGCGTCCATATGAAATACTCTGGATTCCCTGCATTGTCCTTCTAAATCGAGATACGTTTCTACGGAAAGGATAGGATTTTCTTTGGGGTTCCGAGTATCTCTTTTCCGATGCATTATTCCTCCTTTACTGCATCCCTCGCTCCCTCACATTGACGAATTAACACACAATTTGCGTCCATATGAAATACTCTGGATTCCCTGAATTGTCCTTCTAAATCGAGATACGTTTCTATGGAAACGATAGGATTTTCTTTGGGGTTCCGAGTATCTCTTTTCCGATGCATTATTCCTCCTTTACTGCATCCCTCGCTCCCTCACATTGACGAATTAACACACAATTTGCCACCATATGAAATACTCTGGATTCCCTTGCATTGTCCTTCTAAATCGAGATACGTTTCTACGGAAACGAGAGGATTTTCTTTGGGGTTCCGAGTATCTCTTTTCCGATGCATCATTCCTCTTTTACTGCATCCCTCGCTCCCTCACATTGACGAATTAACACAAAATTTGCGTCCATATGAAATACTCTGGATTCCCTGAATTGTCCTTCTAAATCGAGATACGTTTCTACGGAAACGATAGGATTTTCTTTGGGGTTCCGAGTGTCACTTTTCCGATGCATTATTCCTTCTTTACTGCATCCCTCGCACCCTCACATTGACGAATTAACACACAATTTGCGTCCATATGAAATACTCTGGATTCCCTGCATTGTCCTTCTAAATCGAGATACGTTTCTACGGAAACGATAGGATTTTGTTTGGGGTTCCGAGTATCTCTTTTCCGATGCATTATTCCTCCTTTACTGCATCCCTCGCTCCCTCACATTGACGAATTAACACACAATTTGCGTTCATATGAAATACTCTGGATTCCCTTGCATTGTCAATCTAAATCGAGATACGTTTCTATGGAAACGATAGGATTTTCTTTGGGGTTCCGAGTGTCTCTTTTTCGATGCATTATTCCTCCTTTACTGCATCCCTCGCTCCCTCACATTGACGAATTAACTCACAATTTGCGTCCATATGATATACTCTGGGTTCCCTGCATTGTCCTTATAAATCGAGATACGTTTCTACGGAAACGATAGGATTTTCTTTGGGGTTCCGAGTATCTCTTTTCCAACGCATTATAACTACTTTACTGCATTTCTCGCTCCCTGACATTGACGAATTAACACACAATTTGCGACCATATGAAATACTCTGTATTCCCTGCATTGTCCTTCTAAATCGAGATACGTTTCTACGTAAACGATAGGATTTTCTTTGGGGTTCCGAGTATCTCTTTTCCGATGCATCATGCCTCTTTTACTGCATCCCTCGCTCCCTCACATTGACGAATTAACACACAATTTGCGTCCATATGAAATACTCTGGATTCCCTGCATTGTCCTTCTAAATCGAGATACGTTTCTACGGAAACGATAGGATTTTCTTTGGGGTTCCGAGTGTCCCTTTTCCGTTGCATCATTCCTTCTTTACTGCATCCCTCGCTCCCTCACATTGACGAATTAACACACAATTTGCGTCCATATGAAATACTCTGGATTCCCTGCATTGTCCTTCTAAATCGAGATACGTTTCTATGGAAACGATAGGATTTTCTTTGGGGTTCCGAGTATCTCTTTTCCGATGCATTATTCCTCCTTTACTGCATCCCTCGCTCCCTCACATTGACGAATTAACACACAATTTGCGTCCATATGAAATACTCTGGATTCCCTTGCATTGTCAATCTAAATCGAGATCCGTTTCTATGGAAACGATAGCATTTTCTTTGGGGTTCCGAGTATCTCTTTTTCGATGCATTATTCCTCCTTTACTGCATCCCTCGCTCCCTCACATTGACGAATTAACACACAATTTGCGTCCATATGAAATACTCTGGATTCCCTGCATTGTCCTTCTAAGTCGAGATACGTTTCTACGGAAACGATAGGATTTTCTTTGGGGTTCCGAGTGTCACTTTTCCGATGAATTATTCCTTCTTTACTGCATCCCTCGCTCCCTCACATTGACGAATTAACACACAATTTGCGTCCATATGAAATACTCTGGATTCCCTGCATTGTCCTTCTAAATCGAGATACGTTTCTACGGAAACGATAGGATTTTGTTTGGGGTTCCGAGTATCTCTTTTCCGATGCATTATTCCTCCTTTACTGCATCCCTCGCTCCCACACATTGACGAATTAACACACAATTTGCGTCCATATGAAATACTCTGGATTCCCTTGCATTGTCAATCGAAATCGAGATACGTTTCTATGGAAACGATAGGATTTTCTTTGGGGTTCCGAGTATCTCTTTTTCGATGCATTATTCCTCCTTTACTGCATCCCTCGCTCCCTCACATTGACGAATTAACTCACAATTTGCGTCCATATGATATACTCTGGGTTCCCTGCATTGTCCTTATAAATCGAGATACGTTTCTACGGAAACGATAGGATTTTCTTTGGGGTTCCGAGTATCTCTTTTCCAATGCATTATTCCTACTTTACTGCATTTCTCGCTCCCTCACATTGACGAATTAACACACAATTTGCGTCCATATGAAATACTCTGGATTCCCTTGCATTGTCCTTCTAAATCGAGATACGTTTCTACGGAAACGAGAGGATTTTCTTTGGGGTTCCGAGTATCTCTTTTCCGATGCATCATTCCTCTTTTACTGCATCCCTCGCTCCCTCACATTGACGAATTAACACAAAATTTGCGTCCATATGAAATACTCTGGATTCCCTGCATTGTCCTTCTAAATCGAGATACGTTTCTACGGAAACGATAGGATTTTCTTTGGGGTTCCGAGTGTCACTCTTCCGATGCATTATTCCTTCTTTACTGCATCCCTCGCTCCCTCACATTGACGAATTAACACACAATTTGCGTCCATATGAAATACTCTGGATTCCCTGCATTGTCCTTCTAAATCGAGATACGTTTCTACGGAAACGATAGGATTTTGTTTGGGGTTCCGAGTATCTCTTTTCCGATGCTTTATTCCTCCTTTACTGCATCCCTCGCTCCCTCACATTGACGAATTAACACACAATTTGCGTCCATATGAAATACTCTGGATTCCCTTGCATTGTCAATCTAAATCGAGATACGTTTCTATGGAAACGATAGGATTTTCTTTGGGGTTCCGAGTATCTCTTTTTCGATGCATTATTCCTCCTTTACTGCATCCCTCGCTCCCTCACATTGACGAATTAACTCACAATTTGCGTCCATATGATATACTCTGGGTTCCCTGCATTGTCCTTATAAATCGAGATACGTTTCTACGGAAACGATAGGATTTTCTTTGGGGTTCCGAGTATCTCTTTTCCAATGCATTATTCCTACTTTACTGCATTTCTCGCTCCCTAACATTGACGAATTAACACACAATTTGCGACCATATGAAGTACT
Organism: Schistocerca nitens; assembly: GCF_023898315.1. Lineage (NCBI taxonomy): Eukaryota > Metazoa > Arthropoda > Insecta > Orthoptera > Acrididae > Schistocerca > Schistocerca nitens. The sequence goes on from NC_064615.1 coordinate 1,126,906,392, forward strand.
CTGTATTCCCTGCATTGTCCTTCTAAATCGAGATACGTTTCTACGTAAACGATAGGATTTTCTTTGGGGTTCCGAGTATCTCTTTTCCGATGCATCATTCCTCTTTTACTGCATCCCTCGCTCCCTCACATTGACGAATTAACACACAATTTGCGTCCATATGAAATACTCTGGATTCCCTGCATTGTCCTTCTAAATCGAGATACGTTTCTACGGAAACGATAGAATTTTCTTTGGGGTTCCGAGTGTCTCTTTTCCGATGCATTATTCCTTCTTTACTGCATCCCTCGCTCCCTCACATTGACGAATTAACACACAATTTGCGTCCATATGAAATACTCTGGATTCCCTGCATTGTCCTTCTAAATCGAGATACGTTTCTACGGAAACGATAGGATTTTCTTTGGGGTTCCGAGTATCTCTTTTCCGATGCATTATTCCTCCTTTACTGCATCCCTCGCTCCCTCACATTGACGAATTAACACACAATTTGCGTCCATATGAAATACTCTGGATTCCCTTGCATTGTCAATCTAAATCGAGATACGTTTCTATGGAAACGATAGCATTTTCTTTGGGGTTCCGAGTATCTCTTTTTCGATGCATTATTCCTCCTTTACTGCATCCCTCGCTCCCTCACATTGACGAATTAACACAAAATTTGCGTCCATATGAAATACTCTGGATTCCCTGCATACTCCTTCTAAATCGAGATACGTTTCTACGGAAACGATAGGATTTTCTTTGGGGTTCCGAGTGTCACTTTTCCGATGCATTATTCCTTCTTTACTGCATCCCTCGCTCCCTCAAATTGACGAATTAACACTCAATTTGCGTCCATATGAAATACTCTGGATTCCCTGCATTGTCCTTCTAAATCGAGATACGTTTCTACGGAAACGATAGGATTTTGTTTGGGGTTCCGAGTATCTCTTTTCCGATGCATTATTCCTCCTTTACTGCATCCCTCGCTCCCTCACATTGACGAATTAACACACAATTTGCGTCCATTTGAAATACTCTGGATTCCCTTGCATTGTCAATCTAAATCGAGATACGTTTCTATGGAAACGATAGGATTTTCTTTGGGGTTCCGAGTATCTCTTTTCCGATGCATTATTCCTCCTTTACTGCATCCCTCGCTCCCTCACATTGACGAATTAACTCACAATTTGCGTCCATATGATATACTCTGGGTTCCCTGCATTGTCCTTATAAATCGAGATACGTTTCTACGGAAACGATAGGATTTTCTTTGGGGTTCCGAGTATCTCTTTTTCAATGCATTATTCCTACTTTACTGCATTTCTCGCTCCCTGACATTGACGAATTAACACACAATTTGCGACCATATGAAATACCCTGTATTCCCTGCATTGTCCTTCTAAATCGAGATACGTTTCTACGTAAACGATAGGATTTTCTTTGGGGTTCCGAGTATCTCTTTTCCGATGCATCATTCCTCTTTTACTGCATCCCTCGCTCCCTCACATTGACGAATTAACACACAATTTGCGTCCATATGAAATACTCTGGATTCCCTGCATTGTCCTTCTAAATCGAGATACGTTTCTACGGAAACGATAGGATTTTCTTTGGGGTTCCGAGTGTCTCTTTTCCGATGCATTATTCCTTCTTTACTGCATCCCTCGCTCCCTCACATTGACGAATTAACACACAATTTGCGTCCATATGAAATACTCTGGATTCCCTGCATTGTCCTTCTAAATCGAGATACGTTTCTACGGAAACGATAGGATTTTCTTTGGGGTTCCGAGTATCTCTTTTCCGATGCATTATTCCTCCTTTACTGCATCCCTCGCTCCCTCACATTGACGAATTAACACACAATTTTCGTCCATATGAAATACTTTGGATTCCCTTGCATTGTCAATCTAAATCGAGATACGTTTCTATGGAAACGATAGCATTTTCTTTGGGGTTCCGAGTATCTCTTTTTCGATGCATTATTCCTCCTTTACTGCATCCCTCGCTCCCTCACATTGACGAATTAACTCACAATTTGCGTCCATATGATATACTCTGGGTTCCCTGCATTGTCCTTATAAATCGAGATACGTTTCTACAGAAACGATAGGATTTTCTTTGGGGTTCCGAGTATCTCTTTTCCAATGCATTATTCCTACTTTACTGCATTTCTCGCTCCCTCACATTGACGAATTAACACACAATTTGCGACCATATGAAATACTCTGGATTCCCTGCATTGTCCTTCTAAATCGAGATACGTTTCTACGTAAACGATAGGATTTTCTTTGGGGTTCCGTGTATCGCTTATCCGATGCATTATTCCTCCTTTACTGCATCCCTCGCTCCCTCACATTGACGAATTAACACACAATTTGCGTCCATATGGAATACTCTGGATTCCCTGCATTGTCCTTCTAAATCGAGATACTTTTCTACGGAAACGACATGATTTTCTTTTGGGTTCCGAGTATCTCTTTTCCGATGCATTTTTCCCCCTTTACTGCATCCCTCGCTCCCTCACATTGACGAATTAACACACAATTTGCGTCCATACGAAATACTCCGGATTCCCTGCATTGTCCTTCTAAATCGAGATACGTTTCTACGGGAACGATAGGATTTTCTTTGGGGTTCCAAGTATCTCTTTTCCGATGCATTGTTCCTCCTTTACTGCATCCCCCGCTCCCTCACATTGACGAATTGACAACAATTTGCGGCCATAGGAAATACTCTGGATTCCCTGTATTGTCCTTCTAAATCGAGATACGTTACTACGGAAACGATAGGATTTTCTTTGGTGTTCCGAGTATCTCTTTTCCGATGCATTATTCCTCCTTTACTGCATCCCTCGCTCCCTCACATTGACGACTTAACACACAATTTGCGTCCATATGAAATACTCTGGATTCCCTGCATTGTCCTTCTAAATCGAGATACGTTTCTACGGAAGCGATAGGATTTTCTTTGGGGTTCCGAGTATCTCTTTTCCGATGCATTATTCCTCCTTCACTGCATCCCTCGCTCCCTCACATTGACGAATTAACACACAATTTGCGTCCATATGAAATACTCTGGATTCCCTGAATTGTCCTTCTAAATCGAGATACGTTTCTATGGAAACGATAGGATTTTCTTTGGGGTCCCGAGTATCTCTTTTCCGATGCATTATTCCTCCTTTACTGCATCCCTCGCTCCCTCACATTGACGAATTAACACACAATTTGTGTCCATATGAAATACTCTGGATTCCCTTGCATTGTCCTTCTAAATCGAGATACGTTTCTACGGAAACGAGAGGATTTTCTTTGGGGTTCCGAGTATCTCTTTTCCGATGCATCATTCCTCTTTTACTGCATCCCTCGCTCCCTCACATTGACGAATTAACACACAATTTGCGTCCATTTGAAATACTCTGGATTCCCTGCATTGTCCTTCTAAATCGAGATACGTTTCTACGGAAACGATAGGATTTTCTTTGGGGTTCCGAGTGTCTCTTTTCCGATGCATTATTCCTTCTTTACTGCATCCCGCGCTCCCTCACATTGACGAATTAACACACAATTTTAGTCCTTATGAAATACTCTGGATTCCCTGCATTGTCCTTCTAAATCGAGATACGTTTCTACGGAAACGATAGGATTTTCTTTGGGGTTCCGAGTATCTCTTTTCCAATGCATTATTCCTACTTTACTGCATTTCTCGCTCCCTGACATTGACGAATTAACACACAATTTGCGACCATATGAAATACTCTGTATTCCCTGCATTGTCCTTCTAAATCGAGATACGTTTCTACGTAAACAATAGGATTTTCTTTGGGGTTCCGTGTATCGCTTATCCGATGCATTATTCCTCCTTTACTGCATCCCTCGCTCCCTCACATTGACGAATTAACACACAATTTGCGTCCATATGAAATACTCTGGATTCCCTGAATTGTCCTTCTAAATCGAGATACGTTTCTATGGAAACGATAGGATTTTCTTTGGGGTTCCGAGTATCTCTTTTCCGATGCATTATTCCTCCTTTACTGCATCCCTCGCTCCCTCACATTGACGAATTAACACACAATTTGCGTCCATATGAAATACTCTGGATTCCCTTGCATTGTCCTTCTAAATCGAGATACGTTTCTATGGTAACGATAGGATTTTCTTTGGGGTTCCGAGTGTCTCTTTTCCGATGCATTATTCCTCCTTTACTGCATCCCTTGCTCCCTCACATTGACGAATTAACACACAATTTGCGTCCATATGATATACTCTGGATTCCCTGCATTGTCCTTCTAAATCGAGATACGTTTCTACGGAAACGATAGGATTTTCTTTGGGGTTCCGAGTATCTCTTTTCCAATGCATTATTCCTACTTTACTGCATTTCTCGGTCCCTCACATTGACGAATTAGCACACAATTTGCGACCATATGAAATACTCTGGATTCCCTGCATTGTCCTTCTAAATCGAGATACGTTTCTACGTAAACGATAGGATTTTCTTTGGGGTTCCGTGTATCGCTTATCCGATGCATTATTCCTCCTTTACTGCATCCCTCGCTCCCTCACATTGACGAATTAACACACAATTTGCGACCATATGAAATACTCTGGATTCCCTGCATTGTCCTTCTAAATCGAGATTCGTTCCTACGGAAACGATAGGATTTTCTTTGGGGTTCCAAGTATCTCTTTTCCGATGCATTGTTCCTCCTTTACTGCATCCCCCGCTCCCTCACATTGACGAATTAACAACAATTTGAGTCCATATGAAATACTCTGGATTCCCTGCATTGTCCTTCTAAATCGAGATACGTTTCTACGGAAACGATAGGATTTTCTTTGGGGTTCCGAGTATCTCTTTTCCGATGCATTATTCCTCCTTTACTGCATCCCTCGCTCCCTCACATTGACGAATTAACACACAGTTTGCGTCCATATGAAATACTCTGGATTCCCTGCATTGTCCTTCTAAATCGAGATACGTTTCTACGGAAACGATAGGATTTTCTTTGGGGTTCCGAGTATCTCTTTTCCGATGCATTATTCCTCCTTCACTGCATCCCTCGTTCCCTCACATTGACGAATTAACACACAATTTGCGTCCATATGAAATACTCTGGATTCCCTGCATTGTCCTTCTAAATCGAGATACGTTTCTACGTAAACGATAGGATTTTCTTTGGGGTTCCGTGTATCGCTTATCCGATGCATTATTCCTCCTTTACTGCATCCCTCGCTCCCTCACATTGACGAATTAACACACAATTTGCGACCATATGAAATACTCTGGATTCCCTGCATTGTCCTTCTAAATCGAGATTCGTTCCTACGGAAACGATAGGATTTTCTTTGGGGTTCCAAGTATCTCTTTTCCGATGCATTATTCCTCCTTTACTGCATCCCCCGCTCCCTCACATTGACGAATTAACAACAATTTGAGTCCATATGAAATACTCTGGATTCCCTGCATTGTCCTTCTAAATCGAGATACGTTTCTACGGAAACGATAGGATTTTCTTTGGGGTTCCGAGTATCTCTTTTCCGATGCATTATTCCTCCTTTACTGCATCCCTCGCTCCCTCACATTGACGAATTAACACACAGTTTGCGTCCATATGAAATACTCTGGATTCCCTGCATTGTCCTTCTAAATCGAGATACGTTTCTACGGAAACGATAGGATTTTCTTTGGGGTTCCGAGTATCTCTTTTCCGATGCATTATTCCTCCTTCACTGCATCCCTCGCTCCCTCACATTGACGAATTAACACACAATTTGCGTCCATATGAAATACTCTGGATTCCCTGAATTGTCCTTCTAAATCGAGATACGTTTCTATGGAAACGATAGGATTTTCTTTGGGGTTCCGAGTATCTCTTTTCCGATGCATTATTCCTCCTATACGGCATCCCTCGCTCCCTCACATTGACGAATTAACACACAATTTGCGTCCATATGAAATACTCTGGATTCCCTTGCATTGTCCTTCTAAATCGAGATACGTTTCTACGGAAACGAGAGGATTTTCTTTGGGGTTCCGAGTATCTCTTTTCCGATGCATCATTCCTCTTTTACTGCATCCCTCGCTACCTCACATTGACGAATTAACACACAATTTGCCTCCATATGAAATACTCTGGATTCCCTGCATTGTCCTTCTAAATCGAGATACGTTTCTACGGAAACGATAGGATTTTCTTTGGGGTTCCGAGTGTCTCTTTTCCGATGCATTATTCCTTCTTTACTGCATCCCTCGCTCCCTCAAATTGACGAATTAACACACAATTTGCGTCCATATGAAATACTCTGGATTCCCTGCATTGTCCTTCTAAATCGAGATACGTTTCTACGGAAACGATAGGATTTTCTTTGGGGTTCCAAATATCTCTTTTCCGATGCATTATTCCTCCTTTACTGCATCCCTCGCTCCCTCACATTGACGAATTAACACACAATTTGCGTCCATATGAAATACTCTGGATTCCCTTGCATTGTCAATCTAAATCGAGATACGTTTCTATGGAAACGATAGGATTTTCTTTGGGGTTCCGAGTATCTCTTTTTCGATGCATTATTCCTCCTTTACTGCATCTCTCGCTCCCTCACATTGACGAATTAACTCACAATTTGCGTCCATATGATATACTCTGGGTTCCCTGCATTGTCCCTATAAATCGAGATACGTTTCTACGGAAACGATAGGATTTTCTTTGGGGTTCCGAGTATCTCTTTTCCAATGCATTATTCCTACTTTACTGCATTTCTCGGTCCCTCACATTGACGAATTAGCACACAATTTGCGACCATATGAAATACTCTGGATTCCCTGCATTGTCCTTCTAAATCGAGATACGTTTCTACGTAAACGATAGGATTTTCTTTGGGGTTCCGTGTATCGCTTATCCGATGCATTATTCCTCCTTTACTGCATCCCTCGCTCCCTCACATTGACGAATTAACACACAATTTGCGACCATATGAAATACTCTGGATTCCCTGCATTGTCCTTCTAAATCGAGATTCGTTCCTACGGTAACGATAGGATTTTCTTTGGGGTTCCAAGTATCTCTTTTCCGATGCATTGTTCCTCCTTTACTGCATCCCCCGCTCCCTCACATTGACGAACTAACAACAATTTGAGTCCATATGAAATACTCTGGATTCCCTGCATTGTCCTTCTAAATCGAGATACGTTTCTACGGAAACGATAGGATTTTCTTTGGGGTTCCGAGTATCTCTTTTCCGATGCATTATTCCTCCTTTACTGCATCCCTCGCTCCCTCACATTGACGAATTAACACACAGTTTGCGTCCATATGAAATACTCTGGATTCCCTGCATTGTCCTTCTAAATCGAGATACGTTTCTACGGAAACGATAGGATTTTCTTTGGGGTTCCGAGTATCTCTTTTCCGATGCATTATTCCTCCTTCACTGCATCCCTCGTTCCCTCACATTGACGAATTAACACACAATTTGCGTCCATATGAAATACTCTGGATTCCCTGCATTGTCCTTCTAAATCGAGATACGTTTCTACGTAAACGATAGGATTTTCTTTGGGGTTCCGTGTATCGCTTATCCGATGCATTATTCCTCCTTTACTGCATCCCTCGCTCCCTCACATTGACGAATTAACACACAATTTGCGACCATATGAAATACTCTGGATTCCCTGCATTGTCCTTCTAAATCGAGATTCGTTCCTACGGAAACGATAGGATTTTCTTTGGGGTTCCAAGTATCTCTTTTCCGATGCATTGTTCCTCCTTTACTGCATCCCCCGCTCCCTCACATTGACGAATTAACAACAATTTGAGTCCATATGAAATACTCTGGATTCCCTGCATTGTCCTTCTAAATCGAGATACGTTTCTACGGAAACGATAGGATTTTCTTTGGGGTTCCGAGTATCTCTTTTCCGATGCATTATTCCTCCTTTACTGCATCCCTCGCTCCCTCACATTGACGAATTAACACACAGTTTGCGTCCATATGAAATACTCTGGATTCCCTGCATTGTCCTTCTAAATCGAGATACGTTTCTACGGAAACGATAGGATTTTCTTTGGGGTTCCGAGTATCTCTTTTCCGATGCATTATTCCTCCTTCACTGCATCCCTCGCTCCCTCACATTGACGAATTAACACACAATTTGCGTCCATATGAAATACTCTGGATTCCCTGAATTGTCCTTCTAAATCGAGATACGTTTCTATGGAAACGATAGGATTTTCTTTGGGGTTCCGAGTATCTCTTTTCCGATGCATTATTCCTCCTATACGGCATCCCTCGCTCCCTCACATTGACGAATTAACACACAATTTGCGTCCATATGAAATACTCTGGATTCCCTTGCATTGTCCTTCTAAATCGAGATACGTTTCTACGGAAACGAGAGGATTTTCTTTGGGGTTCCGAGTATCTCTTTTCCGATGCATCATTCCTCTTTTACTGCATCCCTCGCTACCTCACATTGACGAATTAACACACAATTTGCGTCCATATGAAATACTCTGGATTCCCTGCATTGTCCTTCTAAATCGAGATACGTTTCTACGGAAACGATAGGATTTTCTTTGGGGTTCCGAGTGTCTCTTTTCCGATGCATTATTCCTTCTTTACTGCATCCCTCGCTCCCTCAAATTGACGAATTAACACACAATTTGCGTCCATATGAAATACTCTGGATTCCCTGCATTGTCCTTCTAAATCGAGATACGTTTCTACGGAAACGATAGGATTTTCTTTGGGGTTCCAAATATCTCTTTTCCAATGCATTATTCCTACTTTACTGCATTTCTCGGTCCCTCACATTGACGAATTAACACACAATTTGCGACCATATGAAATACTCTGTATTCCCTGCATTGTCCTTCTAAATCGAGATACGTTTCTACGTAAACGATAGGATTTTCTTTGGGGTTCCGTGTATCGCTTATCCGATGCATTATTCCTCCTTTACTGCATCCCTCGCTCCCTCACATTGACGAATTAACACACAATTTGCGTCCATATGGAATACTCTGGATTCCCTGCATTGTCCTTCTAAATCGAGATACTTTTCTACGGAAACGATAGGATTTTCTTTTGGGTTCCGAGTATCTCTTTTCCGATGCATTATTCCCCCTTTACTGCATCCCTCGCTCCCTCACAATGACGAATAAGCACACAATTTGCGTCCATACGAAATACTCTGGATTCCCTGCATTGTCCTTCTAAATCGAGATACGTTTCTACGGAAACGATAGGATTTTCTTTGGGGTTCCAAGTATCTCTTTTCCGATGCATTGTTCCTCCTTTACTGCATCCTCCGCTCCCTCACATTGACGAATTAACAACAATTTGCGTCCATATAAAATACTCTGGATTCCCTGCATTGTCCTTCTAAATCGAGATACGTTTCTACGGAAACGATAGGATTTTCTTTGGGGTTCCGAGTATCTCTTTTCCGATGCATTATTATTCCTTCACTGCATCCCTCGCTCCCTCACATTGACGAATTAACACACAATTTGCGTCCATATGAAATACTCTGGATTCCCTGAATTGTCCTTCTAAATCGAGAAACGTTTCTATGGAAACGATAGGATTTTCTTTGGGGTTCCGAGTATCTCTTTTCCGATGCATTATTCCTCCTTTACTGCATCCCTCGCTCCCTCACATTGACGAATTAACACACAATTTGCGTCCATATGAAATACTCTGGATTCCCTTGCATTGTCCTTCTAAATCGAGATACGTTTCTATGGTAACGATAGGATTTTCTTTGGGGTTCCGAGTGTCTCTTTTCTGATGCATTATTCCTCCTTTACTGCATCCCTTGCTCCCTCACATTGACGAATTAACACACAATTTGCGTCCATATGATATACACTGGATTCCCTGCATTGTCCTTCTAAATCGAGAAACGATAGGATTTTCTTTGGGGTTCCGAGTAGCTCTTTTCAAATGCATTATTCCTACTTTACTGCATTTCTCGGTCCCTCACATTGACGAATTAACACACAATTTGCGTCCATATGAAATACTCTGGATTCCCTTGCATTGTCCTTCTAAATCGAGATACGTTTCTATGGTAACGATAGGATTTTCTTTGGGGTTCCGAGTGTCTCTTTTCTGATGCATTATTCCTCCTTTACTGCATCCCTTGCTCCCTCACATTGACGAATTAACACACACTTTGCGTCCATATGAAATACTCTGTGTTCCCTGCATTATCTTTCTAAAACGAGATACGTTTCTACGGAAACGAAAGGATTTTCTTTTGGGAGACGAGTATCTCTTTTCCGATGCATTATTTCTCCTTTACTGCATCTATTACTCCTTTACTGCATCCCTCGCTCCCTCACATTGACGAATTAACACACAATTTGCGTCCATATGATATACTCCGGATTCCCTGCATTGTCCTCCTCTATCGAGATACGTTTCTACGGAAACGATAGGATTTTCTTTGGGGTTCCGAGTATCTATTTTCCGATGCATTATTCATCCTTTACTGCATCCCTCGCTCCCTCACATTGACGAATTAACACACAATTTGCGTCCATATGAAATACTCTGGATTCCCTGCATTGTCCTTCTAAATCGAGATACGTTTCTATGGAAACGATAGGATTTTCTTTGGGGTTCCGAGTATCTCTTTTCCGATGCATTATTCCTCCTTTACTGCATCCCTCGCTCCCTCACATTGACGAATTAACACACAATTTGCGTCCATATGAAATACTCTGGGTTCCTTTACTGCATCCCTCGCTCCCTCACATTGACGAATTAACACACAATTTGCGTCCATATGAAATACTCTGGATTCCCTGCATTGTCCTTCTAAATCGAGGTACGTTTCTACGGAAACGACAGGATTTTCTTTGGGGTTCCGAGTATCTCTTTTCCGATGCATTATTCCTCCTTTACTACATCCCTCGCTAACTCACATTGACGAATTAACACACAATTTGCGACCATATGAAATACTCTGGATTCCCTGCATTGTCCTTCTAATTCGAGATACGTTTCTACGGAAACGATAGGATTTTCTTTGCGGTTCCGAGTATCTCTTTTCCTATGCATTATTCCTCCTTTACTGCATCAGTCGTTCCCTCACATTGACGAAATAACACACAATTTGCGTCCATATGAAATACTCTGGATTCCCTGCATTGTCCTTCTAAATCGGGATTCGTTTCTACGGAAACGATAGGATTTTCTTTGGGGTTCCGAGTATCTCTTTTCCGATGCATTTTTCCTCCTTTACTGCATCCCTCGCTCCCTCACGTTTCTACGGAAACGATGGGGTTCCGAGTATCTCTTTTCCAATGCATTATTCCTCCTTTACTGCATCCCTCGCTCCCTCACATTGCCAAATTAACACACAATTTGCGTCCATATGAAATACTCTGGGTTCCCTGCATTATCTTCCTAAAACGAGATACGTTTCTACGGAAACGATAGGATTTTCTTTTGGGAGTCGAGTATCTTTTTTCCGATGCATTATTCCTCCTTTACTGCATCCCTCGCTCCCTCACATTGACGAATTAACACACAATTTGCGTCCATATGATATACTCTGGATTCCCTGCATTGTCCTTCTAAATCGAGATACGTTTCTACGGAAACGATAGGATTTTCTTTGGGGATCCGAGTATCTCTTTTCCAATGCATTATTCCTACTTTACTGCATTTCTCGCTCCCTCACATTAACGAATTAACACACGATTTGCGACCATATGTAATACTCTGGATTCCCTGCATTGTCCTTCTAAATCGAGATACGTTTCTACGTAAACGATAGGATTTTCTTTGGGGTACCGTGTATCGCTTATCCGATGCATTATTCCTCCTTTACTGCATCCCTCGCTCCCTCACATTGACGAATTAACACACAATTTGCGTCCATATGGAATACTCTGGATTCCCTGCATTGTCCTTCTAAATCGAGATACGTTTCTACGGAAACGATAGGATTTTCTTTGGGGTTGCGAGTATCTCTTTTCCGATGCATTATTCCCCCTTTACTGCATCCCTCGCTCCCTCACATTGACGAATTAACACACAATTTGCGTCCATTTGAAATACTCTGGATTCCCTGCATTGTCCTTCTAAATCGAGATACGTTTCTACGGAAACGATAGGATTTTCTTTGGGGTTCCGAGAATCTCTTTTCCGATGCATTGTTCCTCCTTTACTGCATCCCCCGCTCCCTCACATTGACGAATTAACAAAAATTTGCGTCCATATGAAATACTCTGGATTCCCTGCATTGTCCTTCTAAATCGAGATACGTTTCTACGGAAACGATAGGATTTTCTTTGGGGTTCCGAGTATCTCTTTTCCGATGCATTATTCCTCCTTCACTGCATCCCTCGCTCCCTCACATTGACTAATTAACACACAATATGCGTCCATATGAAATACTCTGGATTCCCTGCATTGTCCTTCTAAATCGAGATACGTTTCTACGGAAACGAGAGGATTTTCTTTGGGGTTCCGAGTATCTCTTTTCCAATGCATTATTCCTCCTTTACTGCATCCCTCGCTCCCTCACATTGCCGAATTAACACACAATTTGCGTCCATATGAAATACTCTGGGTTCCCTGCATTATCTTTCTAAAACGAGATACGTTTCTACGGAAACGATAGGATTTTCTTTTGGGAGTCGAGTATCTCTTTTCCGATGCATTATTCCTCCTTTACTGCATCCCTCGCTCCCTCACATTGACGAATTAACACACAATTTGCGTCCATATGAAATACTCTGGATTCCCTGCATTGTCCTTCTAAATCGAGATACGTTTCTACGGAAACGACAGGATTCTCTTTGGGGTTCCGAGTATCTCTTTTCCGATGCATTATTCCTCCTTTACTACATCCCTCGCTAACTCACATTGACGAATTAACACACAATTTGCGACCATATGAAATACTCTGGATTCCCTGCATTGTCCTTCTATTTCGAGATACGTTTCTACGGAAACGATAGGATTTTCTTTGGGGTTCCGAGTATCTCTTTTCCTATGCATTATTCCTCCTTCACTGCATCCCTCGTTCCCTCACATTGACGAAATAACACACAATTTGCGTCCATATGAAATACTCTGGATTCCCGGGATTGTCCTTCTAAATCGGGATTCGTTTCTACGGAAACGATAGGATTTTCTTTGGGGTTCCGAGTATCTCTTTTCCGATGCATTTTTCCTCCTTTACTGCATCCCTCGCTCCCTCACATTGCCGAATTAACACACAATTTGCGTCCATATTAAATACACTGGGTTACCTGCATAATCCTTCTAAAGCGAGATACGTTTCTACGGAAACGATAGGATTTTCTTTGGGGTTCCGAGTAGCCTTTTTCCGATGCATTATTCCTCCTTTACTGCATCCCTCGCTCCCTCACATTGACGAATTAACACACAATTTGCGTCCATATGAAATACTCTGGATTCCTTGCATTGTCCTTCTAAATCGAGATACGTTTCTACGGAAACGATAGGATTTTCTTTGTGGTTCCGAGTATCTCTTTTCCAATGCATTATTCCTCCTTTACTGCATCCCTCGCTCCCTCACATTGACGAATTAACAACAATTTGCGTCCATATGAAATACTCTGGATTCCCTGCATTGTCCTTCTAAATCGAGATACGTTTCTACGGAAACGATAGGATTTTCTTTGGGGTTCCGAGAATCTCTTTTCCGATGCATTATTCCTCCTTCACTGCATCCCTCGCTCCCTCACATTGACTAATTAACACACAATTTGCGTCCATATGAAATACTCTGGATTCCCTGCATTGTCCTTCTAAATCGAGATACGTTTCTACGGAAACGAGAGGATTTTCTTTGGGGTTCCGAGTATCTCTTTTCCAATGCATTATTCCTCCTTTACTGCATCCCTCGCTCCCTCACATTGCCGAATTAACACACAATTTGCGTCCATATGAAATACTCTGGGTTCCCTGCATTATCTTTCTAAAACGAGATACGTTTCTACGGAAACGATAGGATTTTCTTTTGGGAGTCGAGTATCTCTTTCCCGATGCATTATTCCTCCTTTACTGCATCCCTCGCTCCCTCACATTGACGAATTAACAACAATTTGCATCCATATGATATACTCTGGATTCCCTGCATTGTCCTTCTAAATCGAGATACGTTTCTACGGAAACGATAGGATTTTCTTTGGGGTTCCGAGTATCTCTTTTCCAATGCATTATTCCTACTTTACTGCATTTCTCGCTCCCTCACATTGACGAATTAACACACAATTTGCGACCATATGTAATACTCTGGATTCCCTGCATTGTCCTTCTAAATCGAGATACGTTTCTACGTAAACGATAGGATTTTCTTTGGGGTTCCGTGTATCGCTTATCCGATCCATTATTCCTCCCTTACTGCATCCCTCGCTCCCTCACATTGACGAATTAACACACAATTTGCGTCCATATGGAATACTCTGGATTCCCTGCATTGTCCTTCTAAATCGAGATACGTTTCTACGGAAACGATAGGATTTTCTTTGGGGTTGCGAGTATCGCTTTTCCGATGCATTATTCCTTCTTTACTGCATCCCTCGCACCCTCACATTGCCGAATTAAAACACAATTTGCGTCCATATGAAATACTCTGGGTTCCATGCATTATCTTTCTAAAACGAGATACGTTTCTACGGAAACGATAGGATTTTCTTTGGGGTCCCGAGTATCTCTTTTCCGATGCATTATTCCTCCTTTACTACATCCCTCGCTAACTCACATTGACGAATTAACACACAATTTGCGACCATATGAAATACTCTGGATTCCCTGCATTGTCCTTCTAATTCGAGATACGTTTCTACGGAAACGATAGGATTTTCTTTGGGGTTCCGAGTATCTCTTTTCCTATGCATTATTCCTCCTTTACTGCATCCCTCGTTCCCTCACATTGACGAAATAACACACAATTTGCGTCCATATGAAATACTCTGGATTCCCTGCATTGTCCTTCTAAATCGGGATTCGTTTCTACGGAAACGATAGGATTTTCTTTGGGGTTCCGAGTATCTCTTTTCCGATGCATTTTTCCTCCTTTACTGTATCCCTCGCTCCCTCACATTGCCGAATTAACACACAAATTGCGTCCATGTTAAATACTCTGGGTTCCCTGCATAATCTTTCTAAAGCGAGATACGTTTCTACGGAAACGATAGGATTTTCTTTGGGGTTCCGAGTATCTCTTTTCCGATGCATTATTCCTCCTTTACTGCATCCCTCGCTCCCTCACATTGACGAATTAACACACAATTTGCGTCCATATGAAATACTCTGGATTCCCTGCATTGTCCTTCTAAATCAAGATACGTTTCTCCGGAAACGATAGGATTTTCTTTGGGGTTCCGAGTATCTCTTTTCCGATGCATTATTCCTCCTTTACTGCAGCCCTCGCTCCCTCACATTGACGAATTAACACACAATTTGCGACCATATGAAATACTCTGGATTCCCTGCATTGTCCTTCTAATTCGAGATACGTTTCTACGGAAACGATAGGATTTTCTTTGGGGTTCCGAGTATCTCTTTTCCAATGCATTATTCCTCCTTTACTGCATCCCTCGCTCCCTCACATTGCCGAATTAACACACAATTTGCGTCCATATGAAATACTCTGGGTTCCCTGCATTATCTTCCTAAAACGAGATACGTTTCTACGGAAACGATAGGATTTTCTTTTGGGAGTCGAGTATCTTTTTTCCGATGCATTATTCCTCCTTTACTGCATCCCTCGCTCCCTCACATTGACGAATTAACACACAATTTGCGTCCATATGATATACTCTGGATTCCCTGCATTGTCCTTCTAAATCGAGATACGTTTCTACGGAAACGATAGGATTTTCTTTGGGGTTCCGAGTATCTCTTTTCCAATGCATTATTCCTACTTTACTGCATTTCTCGCTCCCTCACATTAACGAATTAACACACAATTTGCGACCATATGTAATACTCTGGATTCCCTGCATTGTCCTTCTAAATCGAGATACGTTTCTACGTAAACGATAGGATTTTCTTTGGGGTTCCGTGTATCGCTTATCCGATGCATTATTCCTCCTTTACTGCATCCCTCGCTCCCTCACATTGACGAATTAACACACAATTTGCGTCCATATGGAATACTCTGGATTCCCTGCATTGTCCTTCTAAATCGAGATACGTTTCTCCGGAAACGATAGGATTTTCTTTGGGGTTGCGAGTATCTCTTTTCCGATGCATTATTCCTTCTTTACTGCATCCCTCGCTCCCTCACATTGCCGAATTAACACACAATTTGCGTCCATATGAAATACTCTGGGTTCCATGCATTATCTTTCTAAAACGAGATACGTTTCTACGGAAACGATAGGATTTTCTTTTGGGAGTCGAGTATCTCTTTTCCGATGCATTATTCCTCCTTTACTGCATCCCTCGCTCCCTCACATTGACGAATTAACACACAATTTGCGTCCATATGAAATACTCTGGATTCCCTGCATTGTCCTTCTAAATCGAGATACGTTTCTACAGAAACGACAGGATTTTCTTTGGGGTCCCGAGTATCTCTTTTCCGATGCATTATTCCTCCTTTACTACATCCCTCGCTAACTCACATTGACGAATTAACACACAATTTGCGACCATATGAAATACTCTGGATTCCCTGCATTGTCCTTCTAATTCGAGATACGTTTCTACGGAAACGATAGGATTTTCTTTGGGGTTCCGAGTATCTCTTTTCCGATGCATTATTCCTCCTTTACTGCATCCCTCGCTCCCTCACATTGACGAATTAACACACAATTTGCGACCATATGAAGTACTCTGGATTCCCTGCATTGTCCTTCTAATTCGAGATACGTTTCTACGGAAAGGATAGGATTTTCTTTGGGGTTCCGAGTATCTCTTTTCCAATGCATTATTCCTCCTTTACTGCATCCCTCGCTCCCTCACATTGCCGAATTAACACACAATTTGCGTCCATATGAAATACTCTGGGTTCCCTGCATTATCTTCCTAAAACGAGATACGTTTCTACGGAAACGATAGGATTTTCTTTTGGGAGTCGAGTATCTTTTTTCCGATGCATTATTCCTCCTTTACTGCATCCCTCGCTCCCTCACATTGACGAATTAACACACAATTTGCGTCCATATGATATACTCTGGATTCCCTGCATTGTCCTAAATCGAGATACGTTTCTACGGAAACGATAGGATTTTCTTTGGGGTTCCGAGTATCTCTTTTCCAATGCATTATTCCTACTTTACTGCATTTCTCGCTCCCTCACATTAACGAATTAACACACAATTTGCGACCATATGTAATACTCTGGATTCCCTGCATTGTCCTTCTAAATCGAGATACGTTTCTACGTAAAAGATAGGATTTTCTTTGTGGTTCCGTGTATCGCTTATCCGATGCATTATTCCTCCTTTACTGCATCCCTCGCTCCCTCACATTGACGAATTAACACACAATTTGCGTCCATATGGAATACTCTGGATTCCCTGCATTGTCCTTCTAAATCGAGATACGTTTCTACGGAAACGATAGGATTTTCTTTGGGGTTGCGAGTATCTCTTTTCCGATGCATTATTCCCCCTTTACTGCATCCCTCGCTCCCTCACATTGACGAATTAACACACAATTTGCGTCCATATGAAATTCTCTGGATTCCCTGCATTGTCCTTCTAAATCGAGATACGTTTCTACGGAAACGATAGGATTTTCTTTGGGGTTCCGAGAATCTCTTTTCCGATGCATTGTTCCTCCTTTACTGCATCCCCCGCTCCCTCACATTGACGAATTAACAACAATTTGCGTCCATATGAAATACTCTGGATTCCCTGCATTGTCCTTGTAAATCGAGATACGTTTCTACGTAAACGATAGGATTTTCTTTGGGGTTCCGAGTATCTCTTTTCCGATGCATTATTCCTCCTTCACTGCATCCCTCGCTCCCTCACATTGACTAATTAACACACTATTTGCGTCCATATGAAATATTCTGGATTCCCTGCATTGTCCTTCTAAATCGAGATACGTTTCTACAGAAACGAGAGGATTTTCTTT
This sequence comes from Schistocerca nitens, assembly GCF_023898315.1. Taxonomy (NCBI): domain Eukaryota; kingdom Metazoa; phylum Arthropoda; class Insecta; order Orthoptera; family Acrididae; genus Schistocerca; species Schistocerca nitens. The sequence goes on from NC_064615.1 coordinate 1,126,924,466, forward strand.
GGGGTTCCGAGTATCTCTTTTCCAATGCATTATTCCTCCTTTACTGCATCCCTCGCTCCCTCACATTGCCGAATTAACACACAATTTGCGTCCATATAAAATACTCTGGGTTCCCTGCATTATCTTTCTAAAACGAGATACGTTTCTACGGAAACGATAGGATTTTCTTTTGGGAGTCGAGTATGTCTTTCCCGATGCATTATTCCTCCTTTACTGCATCCCTCGCTCCCTCACATTGACGAATTAACACACAATTTGCGTCCATATGATATACTCTGGATTCCCTGCATTGTCCTTCTAAATCGAGATACGTTTCTACAGAAACGATAGGATTTTCTTTGGGGTTCCGAGTATCTCTTTTCCAATGCATTATTCCTACTTTACTGCATTTCTCGCTCCCTCACATTGACGAATTAACACACAATTTGCGACCATATCTAATACTCTGGATTCCCTGCATTGTCCTTCTAAATCGAGATACGTTTCTACGTAAACGATAGGATTTTCTTTGGGGTTCCGTGTATCGCTTATCCGATCCATTATTCCTCCTTTACTGCATCCCTCGCTCCCTCACATTGACGAATTAACACACAATTTGCGTCCATATGGAATACTCTGGATTCCCTGCATTGTCCTTCTAAATCGAGATACGTTTCTACGGAAACGGTAGGATTTTCTTTGGGGTTGCGAGTATCTCTTTTCCGATGCTTTATTCCCCCTTTACTGCATCCCTCGCTCCCTCACATTGACGAATTAACACACAATTTGCGTCCATATGAAATACTCTGGATTCTCTGCATTGTCCTTCTAAATCGAGATACGTTTCTACGGAAACGATAGGATTTTCTTTGGGGTTCCGAGAATCTCTTTTCCGATGCATTGTTCCTCCTTTACTGCATCCCCCGCTCCCTCACATTGACGAATTAACAACAATTTGCGTCCATATGAAATACTCTGGATTCCCTGCATTGTCCTTCTAAATCAAGATACGTTTCTACGGAAACGATAGGATTTTCTTTGGGGTTCCGAGTATCTCTTTTCCGATGCATTATTCCTCCTTTACTACATCCCTCGCTAACTCACATTGACGAATTAACACACAATTTGCGACCATATGAAATACTCTGGATTCCCTGCATTGTCCTTCTAATTCGAGATACGTTTCTACGGAAACGAGAGGATTTTCTTTGGGGTTCCGAGTATCTCTTTTCCAATGCATTATTCCTCCTTTACTGCATCCCTCGGTCCCTCACATTGCCGAATTAACACACAATTTGCGTCCATTTGAAATACTCTGGGTTCCATGCATTATCTTTCTAAAACGAGATACGTTTCTACGGAAACGATAGGATTTTCTTTTGGGAGTCGAGTATCTCTTTTCCGATGCATTATTCCTCCTTTAATGCATCCCTCGCTCCCTCACATTGACGAATTAACACACTATTTGCGTCCATATGAAATACTCTGGATTCCCTGCATTGTCCTTCTAAATCGAGATACGTTTCTACGGAAACGACAGGATTTTCTTTGGGGTCCCGAGTATCTCTTTTCCGATGCATTATTCCTCCTTTACTACATCCCTCGCTAACTCACATTGACTAATTAACACACAATTTGCGACCATATGAAATACTCTGGATTCCCTGCATTGTCCTTCTAATTCGAGATACGTTTCTACGGAAACGATAGGATTTTCTTTGGGGTTCCGAGTATCTCTTTTCCTATGCATTATTCCTCCTTTACTGCGTCCCTCGTTCCCTCACATTGACGAAATAACACACAATTTGCGTCCATATGAAATACTCTGGATTCCCTGCATTGTCCTTCTAAATCGGGATTCGTTTCTACGGAAACGATAGGATTTTTTTTGGGGTTCCGAGTATCTCTTTTCCGATGCATTTTTCCTCCTTTACTACATCCCTCGCTCCCTCACATTGCCGAATTAACACACAAATTGCGTCCATATTAAATACTCTGGGTTCCCTGCATAACCTTTCTAAAGCGAGATACGTTTCTACGGAAACGATAGGATTTTCTTTGGGGTTCCGAGTATCTCTTTTCCGATGCATTATTCCTCCTTTACTGCATCCCTCGCTCCCTCACATTGACGAATTAACACACAATTTGCGTCCATATGAAATACTCTGGATTCCCTGCATTGTCCTTCTAAATCAAGATACGTTTCTACGGAAACGATAGGATTTTCTTTGGGGTTCCGAGTATCTCTTTTCCGATGCATTATTCCTCCTTTACTGCATCCCTCGCTCCCTCACATTGACGAATTAACACACAATTTGCGTCCATATGAAATACTCTGGATTCCTTGCATTGTCCTTCTAAATCGAGATACGTTTCTACGGAAACGATAGGATTTTCTTTGGGGTTCCGAGTATCTCTTTTCCAATGCATTATTCCTCCTTTACTGCATCCCTCGCTCCCTCACATTGCCGAATTAACACACAATTTGCGTCCATATGAAATACTCTGGGTTCCCTGCATTATCTTCCTAAAACGAGATACGTTTCTACGGAAACGATAGGATTTTCTTTTGGGAGTCGAGTATCTTTTTTCCGATGCATTATTCTTCCTTTACTGCATCCCTCGCTCCCTCACATTGACGAATTAACACACAATTTGCGTCCATATGATATACTCTGGATTCCCTGCATTGTCCTTCTAAATCGAGATACGTTTCTAGGGAAACGATAGGATTTTCTTTGGGGTTCCGAGTATCTCTTTTCCAATGCATTATTCCTACTTTACTGCATTTCTCGCTCCCTCACATTAACGAATTAACACACAATTTGCGACCATATGTAATACTGTGGATTCCCTGCATTGTCCTTCTAAATCGAGATACGTTTCTACGTAAACGAAAGGATTTTCTTTGGGGTTCCGTGTATCGCTTATCCGATCCATTATTCCTCCTTTACTGCATCCCTCGCTCCCTCACATTGACGAATTAACACACAATTTGCGTCCATATGGAATACTCTGGATTCCCTGCATTGTCCTTCTAAATCGAGATACGTTTCTACGGAAACGATAGGATTTTCTTTGGGGTTGCGAGTATCTCTTTTCCGATGCATTATTCCCCCTTTACTGCATCCCTCGCTCCCTCACATTGACGAATTAACACACAATTTGCGTCCATATGAAATACTCTGGATTCCCTGAATTGTCCTTCTAAATCGAGATACGTTTCTACGGAAACGATAGGATTTTCTTTGGGGTTCCAAGAATCTCTTTTCCGATGCATTGTTCCTCCTTTACTGCATCCCCCGCTCCCTCACATTGACGAATTAACAACAATTTGCGTCCATATGAAATACTCTGGATTCCCTGCATTGTCCTTCTAAATCGAGATACGTTTCTACGGAAACGATAGGATTTTCTTTGGGGTTCCGAGTATCTCTTTTCCGATGCATTATTCCTCCTTCACTGCATCCCTCGCTCCCTCACATTGACTAATTAACACACAATTTGCGTCCATATGAAATACTCTGTATTCCCTGCATTGTCCTTCTAAATCGAGATACGTTTCTACGGAAACGAGAGGATTTTCTTTGGGGTTCCGAGTATCTCTTTTCCTATGCATTATTCCTCCTTTACTGCATCCCTCGTTCCCTCACATTGACGAAATAACACACAATTTGCGTCCATATGAAATACTCTGGATTCCCTGCATTGTCCTTCTAAATCGGGATTCGTTTCTACGGAAACGATAGGATTTTCTTTGGGGTTCCGAGTATCTCTTTTCCGATGCATTTTTCCTCCTTTACTGTATCCCTCGCTCCCTCACATTGCCGAATTAACACACAAATTGCGTCCATGTTAAATACTCTGGGTTCCCTGCATAATCTTTCTAAAGCGAGATACGTTTCTACGGAAACGATAGGATTTTCTTTGGGGTTCCGAGTATCTCTTTTCCGATGCATTATTCCTCCTTTACTGCATCCCTCGCTCCCTCACATTGACGAATTAACACACAATTTGCGTCCATATGAAATACTCTGGATTCCCTGCATTGTCCTTCTAAATCAAGATACGTTTCTACGGAAACGATAGGATTTTCTTTGGGGTTCCGAGTATCTCTTTTCCGATGCATTATTCCTCCTTTACTGCAGCCCTCGCTCCCTCACATTGACGAATTAACACACAATTTGCGACCATATGAAATACTCTGGATTCCCTGCATTGTCCTTCTAATTCGAGATACGTTTCTACGGAAACGATAGGATTTTCTTTGGGGTTCCGAGTATCTCTTTTCCAATGCATTATTCCTCCTTTACTGCATCCCTCGCTCCCTCACATTGCCGAATTAACACACAATTTGCGTCCATATGAAATACTCTGGGTTCCCTGCATTATCTTCCTAAAACGAGATACGTTTCTACGGAAACGATAGGATTTTCTTTTGGGAGTCGAGTATCTTTTTTCCGATGCATTATTCCTCCTTTACTGCATCCCTCGCTCCCTCACATTGACGAATTAACACACAATTTGCGTCCATATGATATACTCTGGATTCCCTGCATTGTCCTTCTAAATCGAGATACGTTTCTACGGAAACGATAGGATTTTCTTTGGGGGTCCGAGTATCTCTTTTCCAATGCATTATTCCTACTTTACTGCATTTCTCGCTCCCTCACATTAACGAATTAACACACAATTTGCGACCATATGTAATACTCTGGATTCCCTGCATTGTCCTTCTAAATCGAGATACGTTTCTACGTAAACGATAGGATTTTCTTTGGGGTTCCGTGTATCGCTTATCCGATGCATTATTCCTCCTTTACTGCATCCCTCGCTCCCTCACATTGACGAATTAACACACAATTTGCGTCCATATGGAATACTCTGGATTCCCTGCATTGTCCTTCTAAATCGAGATACGTTTCTCCGGAAACGATAGGATTTTCTTTGGGGTTGCGAGTATCTCTTTTCCGATGCATTATTCCTTCTTTACTGCATCCCTCGCTCCCTCACATTGACGAATTAACACACAATTTGCGACCATATGAAGTACTCTGGATTCCCTGCATTGTCCTTCTAATTCGAGATACGTTTCTACAGAAACGAGAGGATTTTCTTTGGGGTCCCGAGTATCTCTTTTCCGATGCATTATTCCTCCTTTACTACATCCCTCGCTAACTCACATTGACGAATTAACACACAATTTGCGACCATATGAAATACTCTGGATTCCCTGCATTGTCCTTCTAATTCGAGATACGTTTCTACGGAAACGATAGGATTTTCTTTGGGGTTCCGAGTTTCTCTTTTCCGATGCATTATTCCTCCTTTACTGCATCCCTCGCTCCCTCACATTGACGAATTAACACACAATTTGCGACCATATGAAGTACTCTGGATTCCCTGCATTGTCCTTCTAATTCGAGATACGTTTCTACGGAAAGGATAGGATTTTCTTTGGGGTTCCGAGTATCTCTTTTCCAATGCATTATTCCTCCTTTACTGCATCCCTCGCTCCCTCACATTGCCGAATTAACACACAATTTGCGTCCATATGAAATACTCTGGGTTCCCTGCATTATCTTCCTAAAACGAGATACGTTTCTACGGAAACGATAGGATTTTCTTTTGGGAGTCGAGTATCTTTTTTCCGATGCATTATTCCTCCATTACTGCATCCCTCGCTCCATCACATTGACGAATTAACACACAATTTGCGTCCATATGATATACTCTGGATTCCCTGCATTGTCCTAAATCGAGATTCGTTTCTACGGAAACGATAGGATTTTCTTTGGGGTTCCGAGTATCTCTTTTCCAATGCATTATTCCTACTTTACTGCATTTCTCGCTCCCTCACATTAACGAATTAACACACAATTTGCGACCATATGTAATACTCTGGATTCCCTGCATTGTCCTTCTAAATCGAGATACGTTTCTACGTAAACGATAGGATTTTCTTTGTGGTTCCGTGTATCGCTTATCCGATGCATTATTCCTCCTTTACTGCATCCCTCGCTCCCTCACATTGACGAATTAACACACAATTTGCGTCCATATGGAATACTCTGGATTCCCTGCATTGTCCTTCTAAATCGAGATACGTTTCTACGGAAACGATAGGATTTTCTTTGGGGTTGCGAGTATCTCTTTTCCGATGCATTATTCCCCCTTTACTGCATCCCTCGCTCCCTCACATTGACGAATTAACACACAATTTGCGTCCATATGAAATTCTCTGGATTCCCTGCATTGTCCTTCTAAATCGAGATACGTTTCTACGGAAACGATAGGATTTTCTTTGGGGTTCCGAGAATCTCTTTTCCGATGCATTGTTCCTCCTTTACTGCATCCCCCGCTCCCTCACATTGACGAATTAACAACAATTTGCGTCCATATGAAATACTCTGGATTCCCTGCATTGTCCTTGTAAATCGAGATACGTTTCTACGGAAACGATAGGATTTTCTTTGGGGTTCCGAGTATCTCTTTTCCGATGCATTATTCCTCCTTCACTGCATCCCTCGCTCCCTCACATTGATTAATTAACACACTATTTGCGTCCATATGAAATATTCTGGATTCCCTGCATTGTCCTTCTAAATCGAGATACGTTTCTACAGAAACGAGAGGATTTTCTTTGGGGTTCCGAGTATCTCTTTTCCAATGCATTATTCCTCCTTTACTGCATCCCTCGCTCCCTCACATTGCCGAATTAACACACAATTTGCGTCCATATAAAATACTCTGGGTTCCCTGCATTATCTTTCTAAAACGAGATACGTTTCTACGGAAACGATAGGATTTTCTTTTGGGAGTCGAGTATGTCTTTCCCGATGCATTATTCCTCCTTTACTGCATCCCTCGCTCCCTCACATTGACGAATTGACACACAGTTTGCGTCCATATGATATACTCTGGATTCCCTGCATTGTCCTTCTAAATCGAGATACGTTTCTACAGAAACGATAGGATTTACTTTGGGGTTCCGAGTATCTCTTTTCCAATGCATTATTCCTACTTTACTGCATTTCTCGCTCCCTCACATTGACGAATTAACACACAATTTGCGACCATATCTAATACTCTGGATTCCCTGCATTGTCCTTCTAAATCGAGATACGTTTCTACGTAAACGATAGGATTTTCTTTGGGGTTCCGTGTATCGCTTATCCGATCCATTATTCCTCCTTTACTGCATCCCTCGCTCCCTCACATTGACGAATTAACACACAATTTGCGTCCATATGTAATACCCTGGATTCCCTGCATTGTCCTTCTAAATCGAGATACGTTTCTACGGAAACGGTAGGATTTTCTTTGGGGTTGCGAGTATCTCTTTTCCGATGCTTTATTCCCCCTTTACTGCATCCCTCGCTCCCTCACATTGACGAATTAACACACAATTTGCGTCCATATGAAATACTCTGGATTCTCTGCATTGTCCTTCTAAATCGAGATACGTTTCTACGGAAACGATAGGATTTTCTTTGGGGTTCCGAGAATCTCTTTTCCGATGCATTGTTCCTCCTTTACTGCATCCCCCGCTCCCTCACATTGACGAATTAACAACAATTTGCGTCCATATGAAATACTCTGGATTCCCTGCATTGTCCTTCTAAATCAAGATACGTTTCTACGGAAACGATAGGATTTTCTTTGGGGTTCCGAGTATCTCTTTTCCGATGCATTATTCCTCCTTTACTACATCCCTCGCTAACTCACATTGACGAATTAACACACAATTTGCGACCATATGAAATACTCTGGATTCCCTGCATTGTCCTTCTAATTCGAGATACGTTTCTACGGAAACGAGAGGATTTTCTTTGGGGTTCCGAGTATCTCTTTTCCAATGCATTATTCCTCCTTTACTGCATCCCTCGGTCCCTCACATTGCCGAATTAACACACAATTTGCGTCCATTTGAAATACTCTGGGTTCCATGCATTATCTTTCTAAAACGAGATACGTTTCTACGGAAACGATAGGATTTTCTTTTGGGAGTCGAGTATCTCTTTTCCGATGCATTATTCCTCCTTTAATGCATCCCTCGCTCCCTCACATTGACGAATTAACACACTATTTGCGTCCATATGAAATACTCTGGATTCCCTGCATTGTCCTTCTAAATCGAGATACGTTTCTACGGAAACGACAGGATTTTCTTTGGGGTCCCGAGTATCTCTTTTCCGATGCATTATTCCTCCTTTACTACATCCCTCGCTAACTCACATTGACTAATTAACACACAATTTGCGACCATATGAAATACTCTGGATTCCCTGCATTGTCCTTCTAATTCGAGATACGTTTCTACGGAAACGATAGGATTTTCTTTGGGGTTCCGAGTATCTCTTTTCCTATGCATTATTCCTCCTTTACTGCGTCCCTCGTTCCCTCACATTGACGAAATAACACACAATTTGCGTCCATATGAAATACTCTGGATTCCCTGCATTGTCCTTCTAAATCGGGATTCGTTTCTACGGAAACGATAGGATTTTCTTTGGGGTTCCGAGTATCTCTTTTCCGATGCATTTTTCCTCCTTTACTACATCCCTCGCTCCCTCACATTGCCGAATTAACACACAAATTGCGTCCATATTAAATACTCTGGGTTCCCTGCATAACCTTTCTAAAGCGAGATACGTTTCTACGGAAACGATAGGATTTTCTTTGGGGTTCCGAGTATCTCTTTTCCGATGCATTATTCCTCCTTTACTGCATCCCTCGCTCCCTCACATTGACGAATTAACACACAATTTGCGTCCATATGAAATACTCTGGATTCCCTGCATTGTCCTTCTAAATCAAGATACGTTTCTACGGAAACGATAGGATTTTCTTTGGGGTTCCGAGTATCTCTTTTCCGATGCATTATTCCTCCTTTACTGCATCCCTCGCTCCCTCACATTGACGAATTAACACACAATTTGCGTCCATATGAAATACTCTGGATTCCTTGCATTGTCCTTCTAAATCGAGATACGTTTCTACGGAAACGATAGGATTTTCTTTGGGGTTCCGAGTATCTCTTTTCCAATGCATTATTCCTCCTTTACTGCATCCCTCGCTCCCTCACATTGCCGAATTAACACACAATTCGCGTCCATATGAAATACTCTGGGTTCCCTGCATTATCTTCCTAAAACGAGATACGTTTCTACGGAAACGATAGGATTTTCTTTTGGGAGTCGAGTATCTTTTTTCCGATGCATTATTCCTCCTTTACTGCATCCCTCGCTCCCTCACATTGACGAATTAACACACAATTTGCGTCCATATGAAATACTCTGGATTCCTTGCATTGTCCTTCTAAATCGAGATACGTTTCTACGGAAACGATAGGATTTTCTTTGGGGTTCCGAGTATCTCTTTTCCGATGCATTGTTCCTCCTTTACTGCATCCCCCGCTCCCTCACATTGACGAATTAACAACAATTTGCGTCCATATGAAATACTCTGGATTCCCTGCATTGTCCTTCTAAATCGAGATACGTTTCTACGGAAACGATAGGATTTTCTTTGGGGTTCCGAGTATCTCTTTTCCGATGCATTATTCCTCCTTCACTGCATCCCTCGCTCCCTCACATTGACTAATTAACACACAATTTGCGTCCATATGAAATACTCTGTATTCCCTGCATTGTCCTTCTAAATCGAGATACGTTTCTACGGAAACGAGAGGATTTTCTTTGGGGTTCCGAGTATCTCTTTTCCAATGCATTATTCCTCCTTTACTGCATCCCCCGCTCCCTCACATTGCTGAATTAACACACAATTTGCGTCCATATGAAATACTCTGGGTTCCCTGCATTATCTTTCTAAAACGAGATACGTTTCTACGGAAACGATAGGATTTTCTTTTGGGAGTCGAGTATCTCTTTCCCGATGCATTATTCAACCTTTACTGCATCCCTCGCTCCCTCACATTGACGAATTAACACACAATTTGCGTCCATATGATATACTCTGGATTCCTTGCATTGTCCTTCTAAATCGAGATACGATTCTACGGAAACGATAGGATTTTCTTTGGGGTTCCGAGTATCTCTTTTCCAATGCATTATTCCTACTTTACTGCATTTCTCGCTCCCTCACATTGACGAATTAACACACAATTTGCGACCATATGTAATACCCTGGATTCCCTGCATTGTCCTTCTAAATCGAGATACGTTTCTACGTAAACGATAGGATTTTCTTTGGGGTTCCGTGTATCGCTTATCCGATGCATTATTCCTCCTTTACTGCATCCCTCGCTCCCTCACATTGACGAATTAACACACAATTTGCGTCCATATGGAATACTCTGGATTCCCTGCATTGTCCTTCTAAATCGAGATACGTTTCTACGGAAACGATAGGATTTTCTTTGGGGTTGCGAGTATCTCTTTTCCGATGCATTATTCCCCCTTTACTGCATCCCTCGCTCCCTCACATTGACGAATTAACACACAATTTGCGTCCATATGAAATACTCTGGATTCCCTGCATTGTCCTTCTAAATCGAGATACGTTTCTACGGAAACGATAGGATTTTCTTTGGGGTTCCGAGAATCTCTTTACCTATGCATTGTTCCTCCTTTACTGCATCCTCCGCTCCCTCACATTGACGAATTAACAACAATTTGCGTCCATATGAAATACTCTGGATTCCCTGCATTGTCCTTCTAAATCGAGATACGTTTCTACGGAAACGATAGGATTTTCTTTGGGGTTCCGAGTATCTCTTTTCCGATGCATTATTCCTCCTTTACTGCATCCCTCGCTCCCTCACATTGACGAATTAACACACAATTTGCGTCCATATGAAATACTCTGGATTCCCTGCATTGTCCTTCTAAATCGAGATACGTTTCTACGGAAACGATAGGATTTTCTTTGGGGTTCCGAGTATCTCTTTTCCGATGCATTATTCCTCCTTTACTGCATCCCTCGCTCCCTCACATTGACGAATTAACACACAATTTGCGTCCATATGAAATACTCTGGATTCCCTGCATTGTCCTTCTAAATCGAAATACGTTTCTACGGAAACGATAGGATTTTCTTTGGGGTTCCGAGTATCTCTTTTCCAATGCATTATTCCTCCTTTACTGCATCCCTCGCTCCCTCACATTGCCGAATTAACACACAATTTGCGTCCATATGATATACTCTGGGTTCCCTGTATTATCTTCCTAAAACGAGATAAGTTTCTACGCAAACGATAGGATTTTCTTTTGGGAGTCGAGTATCTCTTTTCCGATGCATTATTCCTCCTTTACTGCATCCCTCGCTCCCTCACATTGACGAATTAACACACAATTTGCGACCATATGTAATACTCTGGATTCCCTGCATTGTCCTTCTAAATCGAGATACGTTTCTACGTAAACGATAGGATTTTCTTTGGGGTTCCGTGTATCGCTTATCCGATGCATTATTCCTCCTTTACTGCATCCCTCGCTGCCTCACATTGACGAATTAACACACAATTAGCGTCCATATGGAATACTCTGGATTCCCTGCATTGTCCTTCTAAATCGAGATACGTTTCTACGGAAACGATAGGATTATCTTTGGGGTTGCGAGTATCTCTTTTCCGATGCATTATTCCCCCTTTACTGCATCCCTCGCTCCCTCACATTGACGAATTAACACACAATATGCGTCCATATGAAATACTCTGGATTCCCTGCATTGTCCTTCTAAATCGAGATACGTTTCTACGGAAACGATAGGATTTTCTTTGGGGTTCCGAGAATCTCTTTTCCGATGCATTGTTCCTCCTTTACTGCATCCCCGCTCCCTCACATTGACGAATTAACAACAATTTGCGTCCATATGAATTACTCTGGATTCCCTGCATTGTCCTTCTAAATCGAGATACGTTTCTACGGAAACGATAGGATTTTCTTTGGGATTCCGAGTATCTCTTTTCCAATGCATTATTCCTCCTTTACTGCATCCCTCGCTCCCTCACATTGACGAATTAACACGCAATTTGCGTCCATATGAAATACTCTGGATTCCCTGCATTGTCCTTCTAAATCGAGATACGTTTCTACGGAAACGATAGGATATTCTTTGGGGTTCCGAGTATCTCTTTTCCGATGCATTATTCCTCCTTCACTGCATCCCTCGCTCCCTCACATTGACTAATTAACACACAATTTGCGTCCATATGAAATACTCTGGATTCCCTGCATTGTCCTTCTAAATCGAGATACGTTTCTACGGAAACGAGAGGATTTTCTTTGGGGTTCCGAGTATCTCTTTTCCAATGCATTATTCCTCCTTTACTGCATCCCTCGCTCCCTCACATTGCCGAATTAACACACAATTTGCGTCCATATGAAATACTCTGGGTTCCCTGCATTATCTTTCTAAAACGAGATACGTTTCTACGGAAACGATAGGATTTTCTTTTGGGAGTCGAGTATCTCTTTCCCGATGCATTATTCCTCCTTTACTGCATCCCTCGCTCCCTCACATTGACGAATTAACACACAATCTGCGTCCATATGATATACTCTGGATTCCTTGCATTGTCCTTCTAAATCGAGATACGTTTCTACGGAAACGATAGGATTTTCTTTGGGGTTCCGAGTATCTCTTTTCCAATGCATTATTCCTACTTTACTGCATTTCTCGCTCCCTCACATTGACGAATTAACACACAATTTGCGACCATATGTAATACCCTGGATTCCCTGCATTGTCCTTCTAAATCGAGATACGTTTCTGCGTAAACGATAGGATTTTCTTTGGGGTTCCGTGTATCGCTTATCCGATGCATTATTCCTCCTTTACTGCATCCCTCGCTCCCTCACATTGACGAATTAACACACAATTTGCGTCCATATGGAATACTCTGGATTCCCTGCATTGTCCTACTAAATCGAGATACGTTTCTACGGAAACGATAGTATTTTCTTTGGGGTTGCGAGTATCTCTTTTCCGATGCATTATTCCCCCTTTACTGCATCCCTCGCTCCCTCACATTGACGAATAAACACACAATTTGCGTCCATATGAAATACTCTGGATTCCCTGCATTGTCCTTCTAAATCGAGATACGTTTCTACGGAAACGATAGGATTTTCTTTGGGGTTCCGAGAATCTCTTTACCGATGCATTGTTCCTCCTTTACTGCATCCCCCGCTCCCTCACATTGACGAATTAACAACAATTTGCGTCCATATGAAATACTCTGGATTCCCTGCATTGTCCTTCTAAATCGAGATACGTTTCTACGGAAACGATAGGATTTTCTTTGGGGTTCCGAGTATCTCTTTTCCGATGCATTATTCCTCCTTTACTGCATCCCTCGCTCCCTCACATTGACGAATTAACACACAATTTGCGTCCATATGAAATACTCTGGATTCCCTGCATTGTCCTTCTAAATCGAGATACGTTTCTACGGAAACGATAGGATTTTCCTTGGGGTTCCGAGTATCTCTTTTCCGATGCATTATTCCTCCTTCACTGCATCCCTCGCTCCCTCACATTGACTAATTAACACACAATTTGCGTCCATATGAAATACTCTGGATTCCCTGCATTGTCCTTCTAAATCGAGATACGTTTCTACGGAAACGATAGGATTTTCTTTGGGGTTCCGAGTATCTCTTTTCCGATGCATTATTCCTCCTTTACTGCATCCCTCGCTCCCTCACATTGACGAATTAACACACAATTTGCGTCCATATGAAATACTCTGGATTCCCTGCATTGTCCTTCTAAATCGAGATACGTTTCTACGGAAACGATAGGATTTTCTTTGGGGTTCCGAGTATCTCTTTTCCGATGCATTATTCCTCCTTTACTGCATCCCTCGCTCCCTCACATTGACGAATTAACACACAATTTGCGTCCATATGAAATACTCTGGATTCCCTGCATTGTCCTTCTAAATCGAAATACGTTTCTACGGAAACGATAGGATTTTCTTTGGGGTTCCGAGTATCTCTTTTCCAATGCATTATTCCTCCTTTACTGCATCCCTCGCTCCCTCACATTGCCGAATTAACACACAATTTGCGTCCATATGATATACTCTGGGTTCCCTGTATTATCTTCCTAAAACGAGATAAGTTTCTACGCAAACGATAGGATTTTCTTTTGGGAGTCGAGTATCTCTTTTCCGATGCATTATTCCTCCTTTACTGCATCCCTCGCTCCCTCACATTGACGAATTAACACACAATTTGCGACCATATGTAATACTCTGGATTCCCTGCATTGTCCTTCTAAATCGAGATACGTTTCTACGTAAACGATAGGATTTTCTTTGGGGTTCCGTGTATCGCTTATACGATGCATTATTCCTCCTTTACTGCATCCCTCGCTGCCTCACATTGACGAATTAACACACAATTTGCGTCCATATGGAATACTCTGGATTCCCTGCATTGTCCTTCTAAATCGAGATACGTTTCTACGGAAACGATAGGATTTTCTTTGGGGTTGCGAGTATCTCTTTTCCGATGCATTATTCCCCCTTTACTGCATCCCTCGCTCCTTCACATTGACGAATTAACACACAATTTGCGTCCATATGAAATACTCTGGATTCCCTGCATTGTCCTTCTAAATCGAGATACGTTTCTACGGAAACGATAGGATTTTCTTTGGGGTTCCGAGAATCTCTTTTCCGATGCATTGTTCCTCCTTTACTGCATCCCCCGCTCCCTCACATTGACGAATTAACAACAATTTGCGTCCATATGAAATACTCTGGATTCCCTGCATTGTCCTTCTAAATCGAGATACGTTTCTACGGAAACGATAGGATTTTCTTTGGGGTTCCGAGTATCTCTTTTCCGATGCATTATTCCTCCTTCACTGCATCCCTCGCTCCCTCACATTGACTAATTAACACACAATTTGCGTCCATATGAAATACTCTGGATTCCCTGCATTGTCCTTCTAAATCGAGATACGTTTCTACGGAAACGAGAGGATTTTCTTTGGGGTTCCGAGTATCTCTTTTCCAATGCATTATTCCTCCTTTACTGCATCCCTCGCTCCCTCACATTGCCGAATTAACACACAATTTGCGTCCATATGAAATACTCTGGGTTCCCTGCATTATCTTTCTAAAACGAGATACGTTTCTACGGAAACGATAGGATTTTCTTTTGGGAGTCGAGTATCTCTTTCCCGATGCATTATTCCTCCTTTACTGCATCCCTCGCTCCCTCACATTGACGAATTAACACACAATTTGCGTCCATATGATATACTCTGGATTCCCTGCATTGTCCTTCTAAATCGAGATACGTTTCTACGGAAACGATAGGATTTTCTTTGGGGTTCCGAGTATCTCTTTTCCAGTGCATTATTCCTACTTTACTGCATTTCTCGCTCCCTCACATTGACGAATTAATACACAATTTGCGACCATATGTAATACTCTGGATTCCCTGCATTGTCCTTCTAAATCGAGATACGTTTCTACGTAAACGATAGGATTTTCTTTGGGGTTCCGTGTATCGCTTATCCGATGCATTATTCCTCCTTTTGTGCATCCCTCGCTCCCTCACATTGACGAATTAACAAACAATTTGCGTCCATAAGGAATACTCTGGATTCCCTGCATTGTCCTTCTAAATCGAGATACGTTTCTACGGAAACGATAGGATTTTCTTTGGGGTTGCGAGTATCTCTTTTCCGATGCATTATTCCCCCTTTACTGCATCCCTCGCTCCCTCACTTTGACGAATTAACACACAATTTGCGTCCATATGAAATACTCTGGATTCCTTGGATTGTCCTTCTAATTCGAGATACGTTTCTACGGAAACGATAGGATTTTCTTTGGTGTTCCGAGAATCTCTTTTCCGATGCATTGTTCCTCCTTTACTGCATCCCCCGCTCCCTCACATTGACGAATTAACAACAATTTGCGTCTATATGAAATACTCTGGACTCCCTGCATTGTCCTTCTAAATCGAGATACGTTTCTACGGAAACGATAGGATTTTCTTTGGGGTTCCGAGTATCTCTTTTCCGATGCATTATTCCTCCTTTACTGCATCCCTCGCTCCCTCACATTGACGAATTAACACACAATTTGCGTCCATATGAAATACTCTGGAGTCCCTGCATTGTCCTTCTAAATGAAATACATTTCTACGGAAACGATAGGATTTTCTTTGGGGTTCCGAGTATCTATTTTCCGATGCATTATTCCTCCTTCACTGCATCCCTCGCTCCCTCACATTGACGAATTAACACACAATTTGCGTCCATATGAAATACTCTGGATTCCCTGCATTGTCCTTCTAAATCGAGATACGTTTCTACGGAAACGATAGGATTTTCTTTGGGGTTCCGAGTATCTCTTTTCCGATGCATTATTCCTCCTTTACTGCATCCCTCGCTCCCTCACATTGACGAATTAACACACAAATAGCGTCCATATGAAATACTCTGGGTTCCCTGCATTGTCCTTCTAAATCAGGATTCGTTTCTACGGAAACGATAGGATTTTCTTTGGGGTTCCGAGTATCTCTTTTCCGATGCATTATTCCTCCTTTACTGCATCCCTCGCTCCCTCACATTGACGAATTAACACACAATTTGCGTCCGTATGAAATACTCTGGATTCCCTGCATTGTCCTTCTAAATCGAGATACGTTTCTACGGAAACGATAGGATTTTCTTTGGGGTTCTGAGTATCTCGTTTCCGATGCATTATTCCTTCTTTACTGCATCCCTCGCCCCCTCACATTGACGAATTAACACACAATTTGCGTCCATATGAAATACTCTGGATTCCCTGCATTGTCCTTCTAAATCGAGATACGTTTCTACGGAAACGATAGGATTGTCATTGGGGTTCCGAGTATCTCTTTTCCGATGCATTATTCCTCCTTTACTGCATCCCTCGCTCCCTCACATTGACGAATTAACACACAATTTGCGTCCATATGAAATACTCTGGATTCCCTTGCATTGTCCTTCTAAATCGAGATACGTTTCTATGGAAACGATAGGATTTTCATTGGGGTTCCGAGTATCTCTTTTCCGATGCATTATTCCTCCTTTACTGCATCCCTCGCTCCCTCACATTGACGAATTAACACACAAATTGCGTCCATATGAAATACTCTGGGTTCCCTGTATTGTCCTTCTAAATCGGGATTCGTTTCTACGGAAACGATAGGATTTTCTTTGGGGTTCCGAGTATCTCTTTTCCGATGCATTATTCCTCCTTTACGGCATCCCTCGCTCCCTCACATTGCCGAATTAACACACAATTTGCGTCCATATGAAATACTCTGGGTTCCCAGCATTATCTTTCTTAAACGAGATACGTTTCTACGGAAACGATAGGATTTTCTTTTGGGAGTCGAGTATCTCTTTTCCGATGCATTATTTCTCCTTTACTCCATCTATTCCTCCTTTACTGCATCCCTCGCTCCCTCACATTGACGAATTAACACACAATTTGCGTCCATATGATATACTCCGGATTCCCTGCATTCTCCTTCTATATCGAGATACGTTTCTACGGAAACGATAGGATTTTCTTTGGGGTTCCGAGTATCTCTTTTCCGATGCATTATTCATCCTTTACTGCATGCCTCGCTCCCTCACATTGATGAATTAACACACAATTTGTGTCCATATGAAATACTCTGGATTCCCTGCATTGTCCTTCTAAAACGAGATACGTTTCTACGGAAACGATAGGAATTTCTTTGGGGTTCCGAGTATCTCTTTTCCGATGCATTATTCCTCCTTTACTGCATCCCTCGCTCCCTCACATTGACGAATTAACACACAATTTGCGTCCATATGAAATACTCTGGATTCGCTGCATTGTCCTTCTAATACGAGATACGTTTCTACGGAAACGATAGGATTTTCTTTGGGGTTCCGAGTATCTCTTTTCCGATGCATTATTCCTCCTTTACTGCATCCCTCGTTCCCTCACGTTAACGAATTAACAAACAATTTGCGTCCATATGAAATACTCTGGATTCCCTGCATTGTCCTTCTAAATAGGGATTCGTTTCTACGGAAACGATAGGATTTTCTTTGGGGTTCCGAGTATCTCTTTTCCGATGCATTATTCCTCCTTTACTGCATCCCTCGCTCCCTCACATTGCCGAATTAACACACAAATTGCGTCCATATGAAATACTCTGGGTTCCCTGCATTATCTTTCTAAAGCGAGATACGATTCTACGGAAACGATAGGATTTTCTTTTGGGAGTCGAGTATCTCTTTTCCGATGCATTATTCCTCCTTTACTGCATCCCTCGCTCCCTCACATTCACGAATTAACACACAATTTGCGTCCATATGATATACTCTGGATTCCCTGCATTGTCCTTCTAAATCGAGATACCTTTCTACAGAAACGATAGGATTTTCTTTGGGCTTCCAAGTATCTCTTTTCCGATGCATTATTCCTACTTTACTGCATTTCTCGCTCCCTCACATTGACGAATTAACACACAATTTGCGACCATATGAAATACTCTGGATTCCCTGCATTGACCTTATAAATCGAGATACGTTTCTACGTAAACGATAGGATTTTCTTTGAGGTTCCGTGTATCGCTTATCCGATGCATTTTTCCTCCTTTACTGCATCCCTCGCTCCCTCACATTGACGAATTAACACACAATTTGCGTCCATATGAAATACTCTGGATTCCCTGCATTGTCCTTCTAAATCGAGATACGTTTCTACGGAAACGATAGGATTTTCTTTGGGGTTCCAAGTATCTCTTTTCCGATGCATTTTTCCTCCTTTACTGCATCCCCCGCTCCCTCACATAGACGAATTAACACACAATTTGCGACTATATGAAATACTCTGGATTCCCTTGCATTGTCCTTCTAAATCGAGATACGTTTCTATGGAAACGATAGTATTTTCTTTGGGGTTCAGAGTATCTCTTTTCGGATGCATTATTCCTCCTTTACTGCATCCCTCGCTCCCTCACATTGACGAATTAACACACAAATTGCGTCCATATGAAATACTCTGGGTTCCCTGCATTGTCCTTCTAAATCGGGATTCGTTTCTACGGAAACGATAGGATTTTCTTTGGGGTTCCGAGTATCTCTTTTCCGATGCATTATTCCTCCTTTACTGCATCCCTCGCTCCCTCACATTGCCGAATTAACACACAATTGGCGTCCATATGAAATACTCTGGGTTCCCTGTATTATCTTTCTAAAACGAGATACGTTTGTACGGAAACGATAGGATTTTCTTTTGGGAGTCGAGTATCGCTTATCCGATGCATTATTTCTCCTTTACTGCATCTATTCCTCCTTTACTGCATCCCTCGCTCCCTCACATTGACGAATTAACACACAATTTGCGTCTATATGATATACTCCGGATTCCCTGCATTGTCCTTCTATATCGAGATACGTTTCTACGGAAACGATAGGATTGTCTTTGGGGATCCGAGTATCTCTTTTCCGATGCATTATTCATCCTTTACTGCAACCCTCGCTCCCTCACATTGATGAATTAACACACAATTTGCGTCCATATTAAATACTCTGGATTCCCTGCATTGTCCTTCTAAAACGAGATACGTTTCTACGGAAACGATAGGAATTTCTTTGGGGTTCCGAGTTTCTCTTTTCCGATGCATTATTCCTCCTTTACTGCATCCCTCGCTCCCTCACATTGACGAATTAACACACATTTTGCATCCATATGAAATACTCTGGATTCCCTACATTGTCCTTCTAAATCGAGATACGTTTCTACGGAAACGACAGGATTTTCTTTGGGGTTCCGAGTATCTCTTTTCCGATGCATTATTCCTCCTTTACTGCATCCCTCGCTAACTCACATTGACGAATTAACACACAATTTGCGTCCATATGAAATACTCTGGATTCGCTGCATTGTCCTTCTAATTCGAGATACGTTTCTGCGGAAACGATAGGATTTTCTTTGGGGTTCCAAGTATCTCTTTTCCGATGCATTATTCCTCCTTTACTGCATCCCTCGTTCCCTCACATCGACGAATTAACACACAAATTGCGTCCATATGAAATACTCTGGATTCCCTGCATTGTCCTTCTAAATAGGGATTCGTTTCTACGGAAACGATAGGATTTTCTTTGGGGTTCCGAGTATCTCTTTTCCGATGCATTATTCCTCCTTTACTGCATCCCTCGCTCCCTCACATTGCCGAATTAACACACAAATTGCGTCCATATGAAATACTCTGGGTTCCCTGCATATCTTTCTAAAGCGAGATACGTTTCTACGGAAACGATAGGATTTTCTTTTGGGAGTCGAGTATCTCTTTTCCGATGCATTATTCCTCCTTTACTGCATCCCTCGCTCCCTCACATTCACGAATTAACACACAATTTGCGTCCATATGATATACTCTGGATTCCCTGCATTGTCCTTCTAAATCGAGATACCTTTCTACAGAAACGATAGGATTTTCTTTGGGTTTCCGAGTATCTCTTTTCCGATGCATTATTCCTACTTTACTGCATTTCTCGCTCCCTCACATTGACGAATTAACACACAATTTGCGACCATATGAAATACTCTGGATTCCCTGCATTGTCCTTATAAATCGAGATACGTTTCTATTTGAACGATAGGATTTTCTTTGAGGTTCCGTGTATCGCTTATCCGATGCATTATTCCTCCTTTACTGCATCCCTCGCTCCCTCACATTGACGATTTAACACACAATTTGCGTCCATATGAAATCCTCTGGATTCCCTGCATTGTCCTTCTAAATCGAGATACGTTTCTACGGAAACGATAGGATTTTCTTTGGGGTTCCGAGTATCTCTTTTCCGATGCATTATTCCTCCTTTACTGCATCCCTCGCTCCCTCACATTGACGAATTAACACACAATTTGCGTCCATATGAAATACTCTGGATTCCCTGCATTGTCCTTCTAAATCGAGATACGTTTCTACCGAAACGATACTATTTTCTTTGCGGTTCCGAGTATCTCTTTTCCGATGCATTATTCCTCCTTCACTGCATCGCTCGCTCCCTCACATTGACGAATTAACACACAATTTGCGTCCATATGAAATACTCTGGATTCCCTGCGTTGTCCTTTTAAATCGAGATACGTTTCTACAGAAACGAGAGGATTTTCTTTGGGGTTCCGAGTATCTCTTTTCCGATGCATTATTCCTCCTTTACTGCATCCCTCGCTCCCTCACATTGACGAATTAACACACAATTTCCGTCCATATGAAATACTCTGTATTCCCTGCATTGTCCTTCTAAATCGAGATACGTTTCTACGGAAACGATAGGATTTTCTTTGGGGTTCCGAGTATCTCTTTTCCGATGCATTATTCCTCCTTTACTGCATTCCTCGCTCCCTCACATTGACGAATTAACACACAATTTGCGTCCATATGAAATACTCTGCATTCCCTGCATTGTCCTTCTAAATCGAGATACGTTTCTATGGAAACGATAGGATTTTCTTTGGGGTTCCGAGTATCTCTTTTCCGATGCATTATTCCTCCTTTAGTGCATCCCTCGCTCCCTCACATTGACGAATTAACACACAAATTGCGTCCATATGAAATACTCTGGGTTCCCTGCATTGTCCTTCTAAATCGGGATTCGTTTCTACGGAAACGATAGGATTTTTTTTTGGGTTCCGAGTATCTCTTTTCCAATGCATTATTCCTCCTTTACTGCATCCCTCGCTCCCTCACATTGACGAAATAACACACAATTTGCGTCCATATGAAATACTCTGGATTCCCTGCATTGTCCTTCTAAATCGAGATACGTTTCTACGGATAAGATAGGATTTTCTTTGGGGTTCCGAGTATCTCTTTTCCGATGCATTATTCCTTCTTTACTGCATCCCTCGCTCCCTCACATTGACGAATTAACACACATTTTGCGTCCATATGAAATACTCTGTATTCCCTGCATTGTCCTTCTAAATCGAGATACGTTTCTACGGAAACGATAGGATTTTCTTTGGGGTTCCGAGTATCTCTTTTCCGATGCATTATTCCTCCTTTACTGCATCCCTCGCTCCCTCACATTGACGAATTAACACACAATTAGCGTCCATATGAAATACTCTGGATTCCCTTGCATTGTCCTTCTATATCGAGATACGTTTCTATGGAAACGAAAGGATTTTCTTTGGGGTTCCGAGTATCTCTTTTCCGATGCATTGTTCCTCCTTTACTGCATCCCTCGCTCCCTCACATTCACGAATTAACACACAAATTGCGTCCATATGAAATACTCTGTGTTCCCTGCATTGTCCTTCTAAATGGGGATTCGTTTCTACGGAAACGATAGGATTTTCTTTGGGGTTCCGAGTATCTCTTTTCCGATGCATTATGCCTCCTTTACTGCATCCCTCGCTCCCTCACATTGACGAATTAACACACAATTTGCGTCCATATGAAATACTCTGGATTCCCTGCATTGTCCTTCTAAATCGAGATACGTTTCTACGGAAACGATAGGTTTTTCTTTGGGGTTCCAAGTATCTCTTTTCCGATGCATTATTCCTTCTTTACTGCATCCCTCGCTCCCTCACATTGACGAATTAACACACAATTTGCGTCCATATGAAATACTCTGGATTACCTGCATTGTCCTTCTAAATCGAGATACGTTTCTACGGAAACGATAGGATTTTCTTTGGGGTTCCAAGTATCTCTTTTCCGATACATTATTCCTCCTTTACTGCATCCCTCGCTCCCTCACATTGGCCAATTAACACACAATTTGCGTCCATATGAAATACTCTGGATTCCCTGCATTGTCCTTCTAAATCGAGATACGTTTCTATTTAAACGATAGGATTTTCTTTGAGGTTCCGTGTATCGCTTATCCGATGCATTATTCCTCCTTTACTGCATCCCTCGCTCCCTCACATTGACGAATTAACCCACAATTTGCGTCCATATGAAATACTCTGGATTCCCTGCATTGTCCTTCTAAATCGAAATACGTTTCTACGGAAACGATAGGATTTTCTTTGGGATTCCTAGTATCTCTTTTCCGATGCATTATTCCTCCTTTACTGCATCCCTCGCTCCCTCACATTGACGAATTAACACGCAATTTGCGTCCATATGAAATACTCTGGATTCCCTGCATTGTCCTTGTAAATCGAGATACGTTTCTACGGAAACGATAGGTTTATCTTTGGGGTTCCGAGTATCTCTTTTCCGATGCATTATTCCTCCTTTACTGCATCCCTCGCTCCCTCACATTGACGAATTAACACACAATTTGCGTCCATATGAAATACTCTGGATTCCCTGCGTTGTCCTTCTAAATCGAGATACGTTTCTACAGAAACGAGAGGATTTTCTTTGGGGTTCCGAGTATCTGTTTTCCGATGCATTATTCCTCCTTTACTGCATCCCTCGCTCCCTCACATTGACGAATTAACAAACAATTTCCGTCCATATGAAATACTCTGTATTCCCTGCATTGTCCTTCTAAATCGAGATACGTTTCTACGGAAACGATAGGATTTTCTTTGGGGTTCCGAGTATCTCTTTTCCGATGCATTATTCCTCCTTTATTGCATTCCTCGCTCCCTCACATTGACGAATTAACACACAATTTGCGTCCATATGAAATACTCTGGATTCCCTGCATTGTCCTTCTAAATCGAGATACGTTTCTATGGAAACGATAGGATTTTCTTTGGGGTTCCGAGTATCTCTTTTCCGATGCATTATTCCTCCTTTAGTGCATCCCTCGCTCCCTCACATTGACGAATTAACACACAATTTGCGTCCATATGAAATACTCTGGATTCCCTGCATTGTCCTTCTAAATCGAGATACGTTTCTACCGAAACGATACTATTTTCTTTGCGGTTCCGAGTATCTCTTTTCCGATGCATAATTCCTCCTTCACTGCATCGCTCGCTCCCTCACATTGACGAATTAACACACAATTTGCGTCCATATGAAATACTCTGGATTCCCTGCGTTGTCCTTTTAAATCGAGATACGTTTCTACAGAAACGAGAGGATTTTCTTTGGGGTTCCGAGTATCTCTTTTCCGATGCATTATTCCTCCTTTACTGCATCCCTCGCTCCCTCACATTGACGAATTAACACACAATTTCCGTCCATATGAAATACTCTGTATTCCCTGCATTGTCCTTCTAAATCGAGATACGTTTCTACGGAAACGATAGGATTTTCTTTGGGGTTCCGATTATCTCTTTTCCGATGCATTATTCCTCCTTTACTGCATTCCTCGCTCCCTCACATTGACGAATTAACACACAATTTGCGTCCATATGAAATACTCTGCATTCCCTGCATTGTCCTTCTAAATCGAGATACGTTTCTATGGAAACGATAGGATTTTCTTTGGGGTTCCGAGTATCTCTTTTCCGATGCATTATTCCTCCTTTAGTGCATCCCTCGCTCCCTCACATTGACGAATTAACACACAAATTGCGTCCATATGAAATACTCTGGGTTCCCTGCATTGTCCTTCTAAATCGGGATTCGTTTCTACGGAAACGATAGGATTTTTTTTTGGGTTCCGAGTATCTCTTTTCCGATGCATTATTCCTCCTTTACTGCATCCCTCGCTCCCTCACATTGACGAAATAACACACAATTTGCGTCCATATGAAATACTCTGGATTCCCTGCATTGTCCTTCTAAATCGAGATACGTTTCTACGGATAAGATAGGATTTTCTTTGGGGTTCCGAGTATCTCTTTTCCGATGCATTATTCCTTCTTTACTGCATCCCTCGCTCCCTCACATTGACGAATTAACACACATTTTGCGTCCATATGAAATACTCTGTATTCCCTGCATTGTCCTTCTAAATCGAGATACGTTTCTACGGAAACGATAGGATTTTCTTTGGGGTTCCGAGTATCTCTTTTCCGATGCATTATTCCTCCTTTACTGCATCCCTCGCTCCCTCACATTGACGAATTAACACACAATTAGCGTCCATATGAAATACTCTGGATTCCCTTGCATTGTCCTTCTATATCGAGATACGTTTCTATGGAAACGAAAGGATTTTCTTTGGGGTTCCGAGTATCTCTTTTCCGATGCATTGTTCCTCCTTTACTGCATCCCTCGCTCCCTCACATTCACGAATTAACACACAAATTGCGTCCATATGAAATACTCTGTGTTCCCTGCATTGTCCTTCTAAATGGGGATTCGTTTCTACGGAAACGATAGGATTTTCTTTGGGGTTCCGAGTATCTCTTTTCCGATGCATTATGCCTCCTTTACTGCATCCCTCGCTCCCTCACATTGACGAATTAACACACAATTTGCGTCCATATGAAATACTCTGGATTCCCTGCATTGTCCTTCTAAATCGAGATACGTTTCTACGGAAACGATAGGTTTTACTTTGGGGTTCCAAGTATCTCTTTTCCGATGCATTATTCCTTCTTTACTGCATCCCTCGCTCCCTCACATTGACGAATTAACACACAATTTGCGTCCATATGAAATACTCTGGATTCCCTGCATTGTCCTTCTAAATCGAGATACGTTTCTACGGAAACGATAGGATTTTCTTTGGGGTTCCAAGTATCTCTTTTCCGATACATTATTCCTCCTTTACTGCATCCCTCGCTCCCTCACATTGGCCAATTAACACACAATTTGCGTCCATATGAAATACTCTGGATTCCCTGCATTGTCCTTCTAAATCGAGATACGTTTCTATTTAAACGATAGGATTTTCTTTGAGGTTCCGTGTATCGCTTATCCGATGCATTATTCCTCCTTTACTGCATCCCTCGCTCCCTCACATTGACGAATTAACCCACAATTTGCGTCCATATGAAATACTCTGGATTCCCTGCATTGTCCCTCTAAATCGAAATACGTTTCTACGGAAACGATAGGATTTTCTTTGGGATTCCTAGTATCTCTTTTCCGATGCATTATTCCTCCTTTACTGCATCCCTCGCTCCCTCACATTGACGAATTAACACGCAATTTGCGTCCATATGAAATACTCTGGATTCCCTGCATTGTCCTTGTAAATCGAGATACGTTTCTACGGAAACGATAGGTTTATCTTTGGGGTTCCGAGTATCTCTTTTCCGATGCATTATTCCTCCTTTACTGCATCCCTCGCTCCCTCACATTGACGAATTAACACACAATTTGCGTCCATATGAAATACTCTGGATTCCCTGCGTTGTCCTTCTAAATCGAGATACGTTTCTACAGAAACGAGAGGATTTTCTTTGGGGTTCCGAGTATCTGTTTTCCGATGCATTATTCCTCCTTTACTGCATCCCTCGCTCCCTCACATTGACGAATTAACACACAATTTCCGTCCATATGAAATACTCTGTATTCCCTGCATTGTCCTTCTAAATCGAGATACGTTTCTACGGAAACGATAGGATTTTCTTTGGGGTTCCGAGTATCTCTTTTCCGATGCATTATTCCTCCTTTATTGCATTCCTCGCTCCCTCACATTGACGAATTAACACACAATTTGCGTCCATATGAAATACTCTGGATTCCCTGCATTGTCCTTCTAAATCGAGATACGTTTCTATGGAAACGATAGGATTTTCTTTGGGGTTCCGAGTATCTCTTTTCCGATGCATTATTCCTCCTTTAGTGCATCCCTCGCTCCCTCACATTGACGAATTAACACACAAATTGCGTCCATATGAAATACTCTGGGTTCCCTGCATTGTCCTTCTAAATCGGGATTCGTTTCTACGGAAACGATAGGATTTTTTTTTGGGGTTCCGAGTATCTCTTTTCCGATGCATTATTCCTCCTTTACTGCATCCCTCGCTCCCTCACATTGACGAATTAACACACAATTTGCGTCCATATGAAATACTCTAGATTCCCTGCATTGTCCTTCTAAATCTAGATACGTTTCTACGGAAACGATAGGATTATCTTTGGGGTTCCGAGTATCTCTTTTCCGATGCATTATTCCTTCTTTACTACATCCCTCGCTCCCTCACATTGTCGAATTAACACACAATTTGCGTCCATATGATATACTCTGGATTCCCTACATTGTCCTTCTAAATCGAGATACCTTTCTACAGAAACGATAGGATTTTCTTTGGGTTTCCGAGTATCTCTTTTCCGGTGCATTATTCCTACTTTACTGCATTTCTCGCTCCCTCACATTGACGAATTAACACACAATTTGCGACCATATGAAATACTCTGGATTCCCTGCATTGTCCTTCTAAATCGAGATACGTTTCTATTTAAACGATAGGATTTTCTTTGAGGTTCCGTGTATCGCTTATCCGATGCATTATTCCTCCTTTACTGCATCCCTCGCTCCCTCACATTGACGAATTAACACACAATTTGCGTCCATATGAAATCCTCTGGATTCCCTGCATTGTCCTTCTAAATCGAGATACGTTTCTACGGAAACGATAGGATTTTCTTTGGGGTTCCGAGTATCTCTTTTCCGATGCATTATTCCTCCTTTACTGCATCCCTCGCTCCCTCACATTGACGAATTAACACACAAGTTGCGTCCATATGAAATACACTGGATTCCCTGCATT
The DNA here is from genome assembly GCF_023898315.1 of Schistocerca nitens. Lineage (NCBI taxonomy): Eukaryota > Metazoa > Arthropoda > Insecta > Orthoptera > Acrididae > Schistocerca > Schistocerca nitens. The sequence continues at coordinate 1,126,951,986 of NC_064615.1, forward strand.
GTCCTTCTAAATCGAGATACGTTTCTACCGAAACGATAGGATTTTCTTTGCGGGTCCGAGTATCTCTTTTCCGATGCATTATTCCTCCTTCACTGCATCGCTCGCTCCCTCACATTGACGAATTAACACACAATTTGCGTCCATATGAAATACTCTGGATTCCCTGCATGTCCTTCTAAATCGAGATACGTTTCTACAGAAACGAGAGGATTTTCTTTGGGGTTCCGAGTATCTCTTTTCCGATGCATTATTCCTCCTTTACTGCATCCCTCGCTCCCTCACATTGACGAATTAACACACAATTTCCGTCCATATGAAATACTCTGTATTCCCTGCATTGTCCTTCAAAATCGAGATACGTTTCTACGGAAACGATAGGATTTTCTTTGGGGTTCCGAGTATCTCTTTTCCGATGCATTATTCCTCCTTTACTGCATTCCTCGCTCCCTCACATTGACGAATTAACACACAATTTGCGTCCATATGAAATACTCTGGATTCCCTGCATTGTCCTTCTAAATCGAGATACGTTTCTATGGAAACGATAGGATTTTCTTTGGGGTACCGAGTATCTCTTTTCCGATGCATTATTCCTCCTTTACTGCATCCCTCGCTCCCTCACATTGACGAATTAACACACAATTTGCGTCCATATGAAATACTCTAGATTCCCTGCATTGTCCTTCTAAATCGAGATACCTTTCAACAGAAACGATAGGATTTTCTTCGGGTTTCCGAGTATCTCTTTTCCGGTGCATTATTCCTACTTTACTGCATTTCTCGCTCCCTCACATTGACGAATTAACACACAATTTGCGACCATATGAAATACTCTGGATTCCCTGCATTGTCCTTCTAAATCGAGATACGTTTCTATTTAAACGATAGGATTTTCTTTGAGGTTCCGTGTATCGCTTATCCGATGCATTATTCCTCCTTTACTGCATCCCTCGCTCCCTCACATTGACGAATTAACACACAATTTGCGTCCATATGAAATCCTCTGGATTCCCTGCATTGTCCTTCTAAATCGAGATACGTTTCTACGGAAACGATAGGATTTTCTTTGGGGTTCCGAGTATCTCTTTTCCGATGCATTATTCCTCCTTTACTGCATCCCTCGCTCCCTCACATTGACGAATTAACACACAAGTTGCGTCCATATGAAATACACTGGATTCCCTGCATTGTCCTTCTAAATCGAGATACGTTTCTACCGAAACGATAGGATTTTCTTTGCGGGTCCGAGTATCTCTTTTCCGATGCATTATTCCTCCTTCACTGCATCGCTCGCTCCCTCACATTGACGAATTAACACACAATTTGCGTCCATATGAAATACTCTGGATTCCCTGCATGTCCTTCTAAATCGAGATACGTTTCTACAGAAACGAGAGGATTTTCTTTGGGGTTCCGAGTATCTCTTTTCCGATGCATTATTCCTCCTTTACTGCATCCCTCGCTCCCTCACATTGACGAATTAACACACAATTTCCGTCCATATGAAATACTCTGTATTCCCTGCATTGTCCTTCAAAATCGAGATACGTTTCTACGGAAACGATAGGATTTTCTTTGGGGTTCCGAGTATCTCTTTTCCGATGCATTATTCCTCCTTTACTGCATTCCTCGCTCCCTCACATTGACGAATTAACACACAATTTGCGTCCATATGAAATACTCTGGATTCCCTGCATTGTCCTTCTAAATCGAGATACGTTTCTATGGAAACGATAGGATTTTCTTTGGGGTACCGAGTATCTCTTTTCCGATGCATTATTCCTCCTTTAGTGCATCCCTCGCTCCCTCACATTGACGAATTAACACACAAATTGCGTCCATATGAAATACTCTGGGTTCCCTGCATTGTCCTTCTAAATCGGGATTCGTTTCTACGGAAACGATAGGATTTTCTTTGGGGTACCGAGTATCTCTTTTCCGATGCATTATTCCTCGTTTAGTGCATCCCTCGCTCCCTCACATTGACGAATTAACACACAAATTGCGTCCATATGAAATACTCTGGGTTCCCTGCATTGTCCTTCTAAATCGGGATTCGTTTCTACGGAAACGATAGGATTTTTTTTGGGGTTCCGAGTATCTCTTTTCCGATGCATTATTCCTCCTTTACTGCCTCCCTCGCTCCCTCACATTGACGAATTAACACACAATTTGCGTCCATATGAAATACTCTGTATTCCTTGCATTGTCCTTCTAAATCGAGATACGTTTCTACGTATACGATAGGATTTTCTTTGGGGTTCCGAGTATCTCTTTTCCGATGCATCATTCCTCTTTTACTGCATTCCTCGCTCCCTCACATTGACGAATTAACACACAATTTGCGTCCATATGAAATACTCTGGATTCCCTGCATTGTCCTTCTAAATCGAGATACGTTTCTATAGAAACGATAGGATTTTCTTTGGGGTACCGAGTATCTCTTTTCCGATGCATTATTCCTCCTTTAGTGCATCCCTCGCTCCCTCACATTGACGAATTAACACACAAATTGCGTCCATATGAAATACTCTGGGTTCCCTGCATTGTCCTTCTAAATCGGGATTCGTTTCTACGGAAACGATAGGATTTTTTTTGGGGTTCCGAGTATCTCTTTTCCGATGCATTATTCCTCCTTTACTGCATCCCTCGCTCCCTCACATTGACGAATTAACCCACAATTTGCGTCCATATGAAATACTCTGGATTCCCTGCATTGTCCTTCTAAATCTAGATACGTTTCTACGGAAACGATAGGATTTTCTTTGGGGTTCCGAGTATCTCTTTTCCGATGCATTATTCCTTCTTTACTGCATCCCTCGCTCCCTCACATTGACGAATTAACACACAATTTGCGTCCATATGAAATACTCTGGATTCCCTGCATTGTCCTTCTAAATCGAGATACGTTTCTACGGAAACGATAGGATTTTCTTTGGGGTTCCGAGTATCTCTTTTCCGATGCATTATTCCTCCTTTACCGCATCACTCGCTCCCTCACATTGACGAATTAACACACAATTAGCGTCCATATGAAATACTCTGGATTCCCTTGCATTGTCCTTCTATATCGAGATACGTTTCTATGGAAACGAAAGGATTTTCTTTGGGGTTCCGAGTATCTCTTTTCCGATGCATTATTCCTCCTTTACTGCATCCCTCGCTCCCTCACATTCACGAATTAACACACAAATTGCGTCCATATGAAATACTCTGTGTTCCCTGCATTGTCCTTCTAAATGGGGATTCGTTTCTACGGAAACGATAGGATTTTCTTTGGGGTTCCGAGTATCTCTTTTCCGATGCATTATGCCTCCATTACTGCATCCCTCGCTCCCTCACATTGACGAATTAACACACAATTTGCGTCCATATGAAATACTCTGGATTCCCTGCATTGTCCTTCTAAATCGAGATACGTTTCTACGGAAACGATAGGATTTTCTTTGGGGTTCCGAGTATCTCTTTTCCGATGCATTATTCCTTCTTTACTGCATCCCTCGCTCCCTCACATTGACGAATTAACACACAATTTGCGTCCATATGAAATACTCTGGATTCCCTGCATTGTCCTTCTAAATCGAGATACGTTTCTACGGAAACGATAGGATTTTCTTTGGGGTTCCAAGTATCTCTTTTCCGATACATTATTCCTCCTTTACTGCATCCCTCGCTCCCTCACATTGGCCAATTAACACACAATTTGCGTCCATATGAAATACTCTGGATTCCCTGCATTGTCCTTCTAAATCTAGATACGTTTCTACGGAAACGATAGGATTTTCTTTGGGGTTCCGAGTATCTCTTTTCCGATGCATTATTCCTTCTTTACTGCATCCCTCGCTCCCTCACATTGACGAATTAACACACAATTTGCGTCCATATGAAATACTCTGGATTCCCTGCATTGTCCTTCTAAATCGAGATACGTTTCTACGGAAACGATAGGATTTTCTTTGGGGTTCCGAGTATGTCTTTTCCGATGCATTATTCCTCCTTTACTGCATCCCTCGCTCCCTCACATTGACGAATTAACACACAATTAGCGTCCATATGAAATACTCTGGATTCCCTTGCATTGTCCTTCTATATCGAGATACGTTTCTATGGAAACGAAAGGATTTTCTTTGGGGTTCCGAGTATCTCTTTTCCGATGCATTATTCCTCCTTTACTGCATCCCTCGCTCCCTCACATTCACGAATTAACACACAAATTGCGTCCATATGAAATACTCTGTGTTCCCTGCATTGTCCTTCTAAATGGGGATTCGTTTCTACGGAAACGATAGGATTTTCTTTGGGGTTTTGAGTATCTCTTTTCCGATGCATTATGCCTCCTTTACTGCATCCCTCGCTCCTCCACATTGACGAATTAACACACAATTTGCGTCCATATGAAATGCTCTGGATTCCCTGCATTGTCCTTCTAAATCGAGATACGTTTCTACGGAAACGATAGGATTTTCTTTGGGGTTCCGAGTATCTCTTTTCCGATGCATTATTCCTTCTTTACTGCATCCCTCGCTCCCTCACATTGACGAATTAACACACAATTTGCGTCCATATGAAATACTCTGGATTCCCTGCATTGTCCTTCTAAATCGAGATACGTTTCTACGGAAACGATAGGATTTTCTTTGGGTTTCCAAGTATCTCTTTTCCGATACATTATTCCTCCTATACTGCATCCCTCGCTCCCTCACATTGGCCAATCAACACACAATTTGCGTCCATATGAAATACTCTGGATTCCCTGCATTGTCCATCTAAATCGAGATATGTTTCTACGGAAACGATAGGATTTTCTTTGGGGTTCCGAGTGTCTCTTTTCTGATGCATTATTCCTCCTTTGCTGCATACCTCGCTCCCCCACATTGACAAATTAACACACAATTAGCGTCCATATGAAATTCTCTGGATTCCCTGCATTGTCCTTCTAAATCGGGATTCGTTTCTACGGAAACGATAGGATTTTCTTTGGGGTTCCGAGTATCTCTTTTCCGATGCATTATTCCTCCTTTACCGCATCCCTCGCTCCCTCACATTGACGAATTAAGACTCAATTTGCGTCCATATGAAATACTCTGGATTCCCTGCATTGTCCTTCTAAATCGAGATACGTTTCTACGGAAACGATAGGATTTTCTTTTGGGAGTCGAGTATCTCTTTTCCGATGCATTATTCCTCCTTTACTGCATCCCTCGCTCCCTCACATTGACGAATTAACACACAATTTGCGTCCATATGATATACTCTGGATTCCCTGCATTGTCCTTCTAAATCGAGATACGTTTCTACGGAAACGATAGGATTTTCTTTTGGGAGTCGAGTATCTCTTTTCCGATGCATTATTCCTCCCTTACTGCATCCCTCGCTCCCTCACATTGACGAATTAACACACAATTTGCGTCCATATGATATACTCTGGATTCCCTGCATTGTCCTTCTAAATCGAGATACGTTTCTACGGAAACGATAGGATTTTCTTTGGGGTTCCGAGTATCTCTTTTCCAATGCATTATTCCTCCTTTACTGCATTTCTCGCTCCCTCACATTGACGAATTAACACACAATTTGCGACCATTTGAAATACTCTGGATTCCCTGTATTGTCCTTCTATATCGAGATACGTTTCTATTGAAACGATAGGATTTTCTTTGGGGTTCCGAGTATCTCTTTTCCGATGCATTATTCCTCCTTTACTGCATCCCTCGCTCCCTCACATTGACGAATTAACACACAAATTGCGTCCATATGAAATACTCTGTGTTCCCTGCATTGTCCTTCTAAATGGGGATTCGTTTCTACGGAAACGATAGGATTTTCTTTGGGGTTCCGAGTATATCTTTTCCGATGCATTATGCCTCCTTTACTGCATCCCTCGCTCCCTCACATTGACGAATTAACACACAATTTGCGTCCATATGAAATACTCTGGATTCCCTGCATTGTCCTTCTAAATCGAGATACGTTTCTACGGAAACGATAGGATTTTCTTTGGGGTTCCGAGTATCTCTTTTCCGATGCATTATTCCTTCTTTACTGCATCCCTCGCTCCCTCACATTGACGAATTAACACACAATTTGCGTCCATATGAAATACTCTGGATTCCCTGCATTGTCCTTCTAAATCGAGATACGTTTCTACGGAAACGATAGGATTTTCTTTGGGGTTCCAAGTATCTCTTTTCCGATACATTATTCCTCCTTTACTGCATCCCTCGCTCCCTCACATTGGCCAATTAACACACAATTTGCGTCCATATGAAATACTCTGGATTCCCTGCATTGTCCATCTAAATCGAGATATGTTTCTACGGAAACGATAGGATTTTCTTTGGGGTTCCGAGTATCTCTTTTCTGATGCATTATTCCTCCTTTGCTGCATACCTCGCTCCCTCACATTGACAAATTAACACACAATTTGCGTCCATATGAAATTCTCTGGATTCCCTGCATTGTCCTTCTAAATCGGGATTCGTTTCTACGGAAACGATAGGATTTTCTTTGGGGTTCCGAGTATCTCTTTTGCGATGCATTATTCCTCCTTTACCGCATCCCTCGCTCCCTCACATTGACGAATTAACACTCAATTTGCGTCCATATGAAATACTCTGGATTCCCTGCATTGTCCTTCTAAATCGAGATACGTTTCTACGGAAACGATAGGATTTTCTTTTGGGAGTCGAGTATCTCTTTTCCGATGCATTATTCCTCCTTTACTGCATCCGTCGCTCCCTCACATTGACGAATTAACACACAATTTGCGTCCATATGATATACTCTGGATTCCCTGCATTGTCCTTCAAATTCGAGATACGTTTCTACGGAAACGATAGGATTTTCTTTTGGGAGTCGAGTATCTCTTTTCCGATGCATTATTCCTCCCTTACTGCATCCCTCGCTCCCTCACATTGACGAATTAACACACAATTTGCGTCCATATGATATACTCTGGATTCCCTGCATTGTCCTTCTCAATCGAGATACGTTTCTACGGAAACGATAGGATTTTCTTTGGGGTTCCGAGTATCTCTTTTCCAATGCATTATTCCTCCTTTACTGCATTTCTCGCTCCCTCACATTGACGAATTAACACACAATTTGCGACCATTTGAAATACTGTGGATTCCCTGTATTGTCCTTCTATATCGAGATACGTTTCTATGGAAACGATAGGATTTTCTTTGGGGTTCCGAGTATCTCTTTTCCGATGCATTATTCCTCCTTTACTGCATCCCTCGCTCCCTCACATTGACGAATTAACACACAAATTGCGTCCATATGAAATACTCTGTGTTCCCTGCATTGTCCTTCTAAATGGGGATTCGTTTCTACGGAAACGATAGGATTTTCTTTGGGGTTCCGAGTATCTCTTTTCCGATGCATTATGCCTCCTTTACTGCATCCCTCGCTCCCTCACATTGACGATTTAACACACAATTTGCGTCCATATGAAATACTCTGGATTCCCTGCATTGTCCTTCTAAATCGAGATACGTTTCTACGGAAACGATAGGATTTTCTTTGGGGTTCCGAGTATCTCTTTTCCGATGCATTATTCCTTCTTTACTGCATCCCTCGCTCCCTCACATTGACGAATTAACACACAATTTGCGTCCATATGAAATACTCTGGATTCCCTGCATTGTCCTTCTAAATCGAGATACGTTTCTACGGAAACGATAGGATTTTCTTTGGGGTTCCAAGTATCTCTTTTCCGATACATTATTCCTCCTTTACTGCATCCCTCGCTCCCTCACATTGGCCAATTAACACACAATTTGCGTCCATATGAAATACTCTGGATTCCCTGCATTGTCCATCTAAATCGAGATATGTTTCTACGGAAACGATAGGATTTTCTTTGGGGTTCCGAGTATCTCTTTTCTGATGCATTATTCCTCCTTTGCTGCATAACTCGCTCCCTCACATTGACAAATTAACACACAATTTGCGTCCATATGAAATTCTCTGGATTCCCTGCATTGTCCTTCTGAATCAAGATACGTTTCTACGGAAACGATAGGATTTTCTTTGGGGTTCCGAGTATCTCTTTTCCGATGCATTATTCCTCCTTTACCGCATCCCTCGCTCCCTCACATTGACGAATTAACACTCAATTTGCGTCCATATGAAATACTCTGGATTCCCTGCATTGTCCTTCTAAATCGACATACGTTTCTACGGAAACGATAGGATTTTATTTTGGGAGTCGAGTATCTCTTTTCCGATGCATTATTCCTCCTTTACTGCATCCCTCGCTCCCTCACATTGACGAATTAACACACAATTTGCGTCCATATGATATACTCTGGATTCCCTGCATTGTCCTTCTAAATCGAGATACGTTTCTACGGAAACGATAGGATTTTCTTTTGGGAGTCGAGTATCTCTTTTCCGATGCATTATTCCTCCCTTACTGCATCCCTCGCTCCCTCACATTGACGAATTAACACACAATTTGCGTCCATATGATATACTCTGGATTCCCTGCATTGTCCTTCTAAATCGAGATACGTTTCTACGGAAACGATAGGATTTTCTTTGGGGTTCCGAGTATCTCTTTTCCAATGCATTATTCCTCCTTTACTGCATTTCTCGCTCCCTCACATTGACGAATTAACACACAATTTGCGACCATTTGAAATACTCTGGATTCCCTGTATTGTCCTTCTATATCGAGATACGTTTCTATGGAAACGATAGGATTTTCTTTGGGGTTCCGAGTATCTCTTTTCCGATGCATTATTCCTCCTTTACTGCATCCCTCGCTCCCTCACATTGACGAATTAACACACAAATTGCGTCCATATGAAATACTCTGTGTTCCCTGCATTGTCCTTCTAAATGGGGATTCGTTTCTACGGAAACGATAGGATTTTCTTTGGGGTTCCGAGTATCTCTTTTCCGATGCATTATGCCTCCTTTACTGCATCCCTCGCTCCCTCACATTGACGAATTAACACACAATTTGCGTCCATATGAAACACTCTGGATTCCCTGCATTGTCCTTCTAAATCGAGATACGTTTCTACGGAAACGATAGGATTTTCTTTGGGGTTCCGAGTATCTCTTTTCCGATGCATTATTCCTTCTTTACTGCATCCCTCGCTCCCTCACATTGACGAATTAACACACAATTTGCGTCCATATGAAATACTCTGGATTCCCTGCATTGTCCTTCTAAATCGAGATACGTTTCTACGGAAACGATAGGATTTTCTTTGGGGTTCCAAGTATCTCTTTTCCGATACATTATTCCTCCTTTACTGCATCCCTCGCTCCCTCACATTGGCCAATTAACACACAATTTGCGTCCATATGAAATACTCTGGATTCCCTGCATTGTCCATCTAAATCGAGATATGTTTCTACGGAAACGATAGGATTTTCTTTGGGGTTCCGAGTATCTCTTTTCTGATGCATTATTCCTCCTTTGCTGCATACCTCGCTCCCTCACATTGACAAATTAACACACAATTTGCGTCCATATGAAATTCTCTGGATTCCCTGCATTGTCCTTCTAAATCGGGATTCGTTTCTACGGAAACGATAGGATTTTCTTTGGGGTTCAGAGTATCTCTTTTCCGATGCATTATTCCTCCTTTACCGCATCCCTCGCTCCCTCACATTGACGAATTAACACTCAATTTGCGTCCATATGAAATACTCTGGATTCCCTGCATTGTCCTTCTAAATCGAGATACGTTTCTACGGCAACGATAGGATTTTCTTTTGGGAGTCGAGTATCTCTTTTCCGATGCATTATTCCTCCTTTACTGCATCCCTCGCTCCCTCACATTGACGAATTAACACACAATTTGCGTCCATATGATATACTCGGGATTCCCTGCATTGTGCTTCAAATTCGAGATACGTTTCTACGGAAACGACAGGATTTTCTTTTGGGAGTCGAGTATCTCTTTTCCGATGCATTATTTCTCCCTTACTGCATCACTCGCTCCCTCACATTGACGAATTAACACACAATTTGCGTCCATATGATATACTCTGGATTCCCTGCATTGTCCTTCTAAATCGAGATACGTTTCTACGGAAACGATAGGATTTTCTTTGGGGTTCCGAGTATCTCTTTTCCGATGCATTATTCCCAATTTATTGCATCCCTCGCTCCCTCACATTGACGAATTAACACACAATTTGCGTCCATATGAAATACTCTGGATTCCCTGCATTGTCCTTCTAAATCGAAATACGTTTCTACGGAAACGATAGGATTTTCTTTGGGATTCCTAGTATCTCTTTTCCGATGCATTATTCCTCCTTTACTGCATCCCTCGCTCCCTCACATTGACGAATTAACACACAATTTGCGTCCATATGAAATACTCTGGATTCCCTGCATTGTCCTTGTAAATCGAGATACGTTTCTACGGAAACGATAGGATTTTCTTTGGGGTTCCGAGTATCTCTTTTCCGATGCATTATTCCTCCTTTATGCATCCCTCGCTCCCTCACATTGACGAATTAACACACAATTTGCGTCCATATGAAATACTCTGGATTCCCTGCATTGTCCTTCTAAATCGAGATACGTTTCTACGGAAACGATAGGATTTTCTTTGGGGTTCCAAGTATCTCTTTTCCGATACATTATTCCTCCTTTACTGCATCCCTCGCTCCCTCACATTGGCCAATTAACACACAATTTGCGTCCAAATGAAATACTCTGGATTCCCTGCATTGTCCATCTGAATCGAGATATGTTTCTACGGAAACGATAGGATTTTCTTTGGGGTTCCGAGTATCTCTTTTCTGATGCATTATTCCTCCTTTGCTGCATACCTCGCTCCCTCACATTGACAAATTAACACACAATTTGCGTCCATATGAAATTCTCTGGATTCCCTGCATTGTCCTTCTAAATCGGGATTCGTTTCTACGGAAACGATAGGATTTTCTTTGGGGTTCAGAGTATCTCTTTTCCGATGCATTATTCCTCCTTTACCGCATCCCTCGCTCCCTCACATTGACGAATTAACACTCAATTTGCGTCCATATGAAATACTCTGGATTCCCTGCATTGTCCTTCTAAATCGAGATACGTTTCTACGGAAACGATAGGATTTTCTTTTGGGAGTCGAGTATCTCTTTTCCGATGCATTATTCCTCCTTTACTGCATCCCTCGCTCCCTCACATTGACGAATTAACACACAATTTGCGTCCATATTATATACTCTGGATTCCCTGCATTGTGCTTCTAATTCGAGATACGTTTCTACGGAAACGACAGGATTTTCTTTTGGGAGTCGAGTATCTCTTTTCCGATGCATTATTCCTCCCTTACTGCATCCCTCGCTCCCTCACATTGACGAATTAACACACAATTTGCGTCCATATGATATACTCTTGATTCCCTGCATTGTCCTTCTAAATCGAGATACGCTTCTACGGAAACGATAGGATTTTCTTTGGGGTTCCGAGTATCTCTTTTCCGATGCATTATTCCCCATTTATTGCATCCCTCGCTCCCTCACATTGACGAATTAACACACAATTTGCGTCCATATGAAATACTCTGGATTCCCTGCATTGTCCTTCTAAATCGAAATACGTTTCTACGGAAACGATAGGATTTTCTTTGGGATTCCTAGTAGCTCTTTTCCGATGCATTATTCCTCCTTTACTGCATCCCTCGCTCCCTCACATTGACGAATTAACACACAATTTGCGTCCATATGAAATACTCTGGATTCCCTGCATTGTCCTTGTAAATCGAGATACGTTTCTACGGATACGATAGGATTTTCTTTGGGGTTCCGAGTATCTCTTTTCCGATGCATTATTCCTCCTTTATGCATCCCTCGCTCCCTCACATTGACGAATTAACACACAATTTGCGTCCATATGAAATACTCTGGATTCCCTGCATTGTCCTTCTAAATCGAGATACGTTTCTACGGAAACGATAGGATTTTCTTTGGGGTTCCGAGTATCTCTTTTCCGATGCATTATTCCTCCTTTACTGTATCCCTCGCTCCCCCACATTGACGAATTAACACACAATTTGCGTCCAAATGAAATACTCTGGATTCCCTGCATTGTCCATCTAAATCGAGATATGTTTCTACGGAAACGATAGGATTTTCTTTGGGGTTCCGAGTATCTCTTTTCTGATGCATTATTCCTCCTTTGCTGCATACCTCGCTCCCTCACATTGACAAATTAACACACAATTTGCGTCCATATGAAATTCTCTGGATTCCCTGCATTGTCCTTCTAAATCGGGATTCGTTTCTACGGAAACGATAGGATTTTCTTTGGGGTTCAGAGTATCTCTTTTCCGATGCATTATTCCTCCTTTACCGCATCCCTCGCTCCCTCACATTGACGAATTAACACTCAATTTGCGTCCATATGAAATACTCTGGATTCCCTGCATTGTCCTTCTAAATCGAGATACGTTTCTACGGAAACGATAGGATTTTCTTTTGGGAGTCGAGTATCTCTTTTCCGATGCATTATTCCTCCTTTACTGCATCCCTCGCTCCCTCACATTGACGAATTAACACACAATTTGCGTCCATATTATATACTCTGGATTCCCTGCATTGTGCTTCTAATTCGAGATACGTTTCTACGGAAACGACAGGATTTTCTTTTGGGAGTCGAGTATCTCTTTTCCGATGCATTATTCCTCCCTTACTGCATCCCTCGCTCCCTCACATTGACGAATTAACACACAATTTGCGTCCATATGATATACTCTTGATTCCCTGCATTGTCCTTCTAAATCGAGATACGTTTCTACGGAAACGATAGGATTTTCTTTGGGGTTCCGAGTATCTCTTTTCCGATGCATTATTCCCCATTTATTGCATCCCTCGCTCCCTCACATTGACGAATTAACACACAATTTGCGTCCATATGAAATACTCTGGATTCCCTGCATTGTCTTTCTAAATCGAAATACGTTTCTACGGAAACGATAGGATTTTCTTTGGGATTCCTAGTAGCTCTTTTCCGATGCATTATTCCTCCTTTACTGCATCCCTCGCTCCCTCACATTGACGAATTAACACACAATTTGCGTCCATATGAAATACTCTGGATTCCCTGCATTGTCCTTGTAAATCGAGATACGTTTCTACGGATACGATAGGATTTTCTTTGGGGTTCCGAGTATCTCTTTTCCGATGCATTATTCCTCCTTTATGCATCCCTCGCTCCCTCACATTGACGAATTAACACACAATTTGCGTCCATATGAAATACTCTGGATTCCCTGCATTGTCCTTCTAAATCGAGATACGTTTCTACGGAAACGATAGGATTTTCTTTGGGGTTCCGAGTATCTCTTTTCCGATGCATTATTCCTCATTCACTGCATCCCTCGCTCCTTCACATTGACGAATTAACACACAATTTGCGTCCATATGAAATACTCTGGATTCCCTGCATTGTCCTTCTAAATCGAGATACGTTTCTACGGAAACGAGAGGATTTTCTTTGGGGTTCCGAGTATCTCTTTTCCGATGCATTATTCCTCCTTTACTGCATCCCTCGCTCCCTCACATTGACGAATTAACACACAATTTGCGTCCATATGAAATACTCTGGATTCCCTGCATTGTCCTTCTAAAACGAGATACGTTTCTACGGAAACGATAGGATTTTCTTTGGGGTTCCGAGTATCTCTTTTCCGATGCATTATTCCTCCTTTACTGTATCCCTCGCTCCCCCACATTGACGAATTAACACACAATTTGCGTCCATATGAAATACTCTGGATTCCCTGCATGTCCTTCTAAATCGAGATACGTTTCTATGGAAACGATAGGATTTCCTTTGGGGTTCCGAGTATCTCTTTTCCGATGCATTATTCCTCCTTTACTGCATCCCTCGCTCCCTCACATTGACGAATTAACACACAATTTGCGTCCATATGAAAATCTCTGGATTCCCTGCATTGTCCTTCTAAATCGGGATACGTTTCTACGGAAACGATAGGATTTTCTTTGGGGTTCCGAGTATCTGTTTTCCGATACATTATTACTCCTTTACTGCATCCCTGGCTCCCTCACATTGACGAATTAACACACAATTTGCGTCCATATGAAATACTCTGGATTCCCTGCATTGTCCTTCTAAATCGAGTTACGTTTCTATGGAAACGATAGGATTGTCTTTGGGGTTCCGAGTATCTCTTTTCCGATGCATTATTCCTCCTTTACTGCATCCCCCGCTCCCTCACATTGACGAATTAACACACAATTTGCGTCCATATGAAATTCTCTGGATTCCCTGCATTGTCCTTCTAAATCGGGATTCGTTTCTACGGAAACGATAGGATTTTCTTTGGGGTTCAGAGTATCTCTTTTCCGATGCATTATTCCTCCTTTACCGCATCCCTCGCTCCCTCACATTGACGAATTAACACTCAATTTGCGTCCATATGAAATACTCTGGATTCCCTGCATTGTCCTTCTAAATCGAGATACGTTTCTACGGAAACGATAGGATTTTCTTTTGGGAGTCGAGTATCTCTTTTCCGATGCATTATTCCTCCTTTACTGCATCCCTCGCTCCCTCACATTGACGAATTAACACACAATTTGCGTCCATATTATATACTCTGGATTCCCTGCATTGTGCTTCAAATTCGAGATACGTTTCTACGGAAACGACAGGATTTTCTTTTGGGAGTCGAGTATCTCTTTTCCGATGCATTATTCCTCCCTTACTGCATCCCTCGCTCCCTCACATTGACGAATTAACACACAATTTGCGTCCATATGATATACTCTTGATTCCCTGCATTGTCCTTCTAAATCGAGATACGTTTCTACGGAAACGATAGGATTTTCTTTGGGATTCCGAGTATCTCTTTTCCGATGCATTATTCCCCATTTATTGCATCCCTCGCTCCCTCACATTGACGAATTAACACACAATTTGCGTCCATATGAAATACTCTGGATTCCCTGCATTGTCCTTCTAAATCGAAATACGTTTCTACGGAAACGATAGGATTTTCTTTGGGATTCCTAGTAGCTCTTTTCCGATGCATTATTCCTCCTTTACTGCATCCCTCGCTCCCTCACATTGACGAATTAACACACAATTTGCGTCCATATGAAATACTCTGGATTCCCTGCATTGTCCTTGTAAATCGAGATACGTTTCTACGGAAACGATAGGATTTTCTTTGGGGTTCCGAGTATCTCTTTTCCGATGCATTATTCCTCCTTTATGCATCCCTCGCTCCCTCACATTGACGAATTAACACACAATTTGCGTCCATATGAAATACTCTGGATTCCCTGCATTGTCCTTCTAAATCGAGATACGTTTCTACGGAAACGATAGGATTTTCTTTGGGGTTCCGAGTATCTCTTTTCCGATGCATTATTCCTCATTCACTGCATCCCTCGCTCCTTCACATTGACGAATTAACACACAATTTGCGTCCATATGAAATACTCTGGATTCCCTGCATTGTCCTTCTAAATCGAGATACGTTTCTACAGAAACGAGAGGATTTTCTTTGGGGTTCCGAGTATCTCTTTTCCGATGCATTATTCCTCCTTTACTGCATCCCTCGCTCCCTCACATTGTCGAATTAACACACAATTTGCGTCCATATGAAATACTCTGGATTCCCTGCATTGTCCTTCTAAAACGAGATACGTTTCTACGGAAACGATAGGATTTTCTTTGGGGTTCCGAGTATCTCTTTTCCGATGCATTATTCCTCCTTTACTGTATCCCTCGCTCCCCCACATTGACGAATTAACACACAATTTGCGTCCATATGAAATACTCTGGATTCCCTGCATGTCCTTCTAAATCGAGATACGTTTCTATGGAAACGATAGGATTTCCTTTGGGGTTCCGAGTATCTCTTTTCCGATGCATTATTCCTCCTTTACTGCATCCCTCGCTCCCTCACATTGACGAATTAACACACAATTTGCGTCCATATGAAAATCTCTGGATTCCCTGCATTGTCCTTCTAAATCGGGATACGTTTCTACGGAAACGATAGGATTTTCTTTGGGGTTCCGAGTATCTGTTTTCCGATGCATTATTACTCCTTTACTGCATCCCTGGCTCCCTCACATTGACGAATTAACACACAATTTGCGTCCATATGAAATACTCTGGATTCCCTGCATTGTCCTTCTAAATCGAGTTATGTTTCTATGGAAACGATAGGATTTTCTTTGGGGTTCCGAGTATCTCTTTTCCGATGCATTATTCCTCCTTTACTGCATCCCTCGCTCCCTCACATTGACGAATTAACACACAATTTGCGTCCATATGAAATACTCTGGATTCCCTGCAATGTCCATCTAAATCGAGATACGTTTCTACGGATAAGTAGGATTTTCTTTGGGGTTAAGAGTATCTCTTTTCCGATGCATTATTCCTCCTTTACTGCATTCCTCGCTCCCTCACATTGACGAATTAACACACAATTTGTGTCCATATGAAATACTCTGGATTCCCTGCATTGTCCTTCTAAATCGAGATATGTTTCTACGGAAACGATAGGATTTTCTTTGGAGTTCCGAGTATCTCTTTTCTGATGCATTATTCCTCCTTTGCTGCATACCTCGCTCCCTCACATTGACAAATTAACACACAATTTACGTCCATATGAAATTCTCTGGATTCCCTGTATTGTCCTTCTAAATCGGGATTCGTTTCTACGGAAACGATAGGATTTTCTTTGGGGTTCCGAGTATCTCTTTTCCGATGCATTATTCATCCTTTACCGCATCCCTCGCTCCCTCACATTGACGAATTAACACACAATTTGCGTCCATATGATATACTCTGGATTCCCTGCATTGTTCTTCTAAATCGAGATACGTTTCTACGGAAACGATAGGATTTTCTTTTGGGAGTCGAGTATCTCTTTTCCGATGCATTATTCCTCGTTTACTGCATCCCTCGCTCCCTCACATTGACGAACTAACACACAATTTCCGTCCATATGATACACTCTGGATTCCCTGCATTGTCCTTCTAAATCGAGATACGTTTCTACGGAAACGATAGGATTTTCTTTTGGGTGTCGAGTATCTCTTTTCCGATGCATTATTCCTCCTTTACTGCATCCCTCGCTCCCTCACATTGACGAATTAACACACAATTTGCGTCCATATGATATACTCTGGATTCCCTGAATTGTCCTTCTAAATCGAGATACGTTTCTACGGAAACGATAGGATTTTCTTTTGGGAGTCGAGTATCTCTTTTCCGATGCATTATTCCTCCCTTACTGCATCCCTCGCTCCCTCACATTGACGAATTAACACACAATTTGCGTCCATATGATATACTCTGGATTCCCTGCATTGTCCTTCTAAATCAAGATACGTTTCTACGGAAACGATAGGATTTTCTTTGGGGTTCCGAGTATCTCTTTTCCAATGCATTATTCCTCCTTTACTGCATTTCTCGCTCCCTCACATTGACGAATTAACACACAATTTGCGACCATTTGAAATACTCTGGATTCCCTGTATTGTCCTTCTATATCGAGATACGTTTCTATGGAAACGATAGGATTTTCTTTGGGGTTCCGAGTATCTGTTTTCCGATGCATTATTACTCCTTTACTGCATCCCTGGCTCCCTCACATTGACGAATTAACACACAATTTGCGTCCATATGAAATACTCTGGATTCCCTGCATTGTCCTTCTAAATCGAGATACGTTTCTACGGAAACGATAGGATTTTCTTTGGGGTTCCGAGTATCTCTTTTCCGATGCATTATTCCTCATTCACTGCATCCCTCGCTCCTTCACATTGACGAATTAACACACAATTTGCGTCCATATGAAATACTCTGGATTCCCTGCATTGTCCTTCTAAATCGAGATACGTTTCTACGGAAACGAGAGGATTTTCTTTGGGGTTCCGAGTATCTCTTTTCCGATGCATTATTCCTCCTTTACTGCATCCCTCGCTCCCTCACATTGACGAATTAACACACAATTTGCGTCCATATGAAATACTCTGGATTCCCTGCATTGTCCTTCTAAAACGAGATACGTTTCTACGGAAACGATAGGATTTTCTTTGGGGTTCCGAGTATCTCTTTTCCGATGCATTATTCCTCCTTTACTGTATCCCTCGCTCCCCCACATTGACGAATTAACACACAATTTGCGTCCATATGAAATACTCTGGATTCCCTGCATGTCCTTCTAAATCGAGATACGTTTCTATGGAAACGATAGGATT
This sequence comes from Schistocerca nitens, assembly GCF_023898315.1. Lineage (NCBI taxonomy): Eukaryota > Metazoa > Arthropoda > Insecta > Orthoptera > Acrididae > Schistocerca > Schistocerca nitens. Next base: position 1,126,970,211 of record NC_064615.1, read on the forward strand.
TCCTTTGGGGTTCCGAGTATCTCTTTTCCGATGCATTATTCCTCCTTTACTGCATCCCTCGCTCCCTCACATTGACGAATTAACACACAATTTGCGTCCATATGAAAATCTCTGGATTCCCTGCATTGTCCTTCTAAATCGGGATACGTTTCTACGGAAACGATAGGATTTTCTTTGGGGTTCCGAGTATCTGTTTTCCGATACATTATTACTCCTTTACTGCATCCCTGGCTCCCTCACATTGACGAATTAACACACAATTTGCGTCCATATGAAATACTCTGGATTCCCTGCATTGTCCTTCTAAATCGAGTTACGTTTCTATGGAAACGATAGGATTGTCTTTGGGGTTCCGAGTATCTCTTTTCCGATGCATTATTCCTCCTTAACTGCATCCCCCGCTCCCTCACATTGACGAATTAACACACAATTTGCGTCCATATGAAATTCTCTGGATTCCCTGCATTGTCCTTCTAAATCGGGATTCGTTTCTACGGAAACGATAGGATTTTCTTTGGGGTTCAGAGTATCTCTTTTCCGATGCATTATTCCTCCTTTACCGCATCCCTCGCTCCCTCACATTGACGAATTAACACTCAATTTGCGTCCATATGAAATACTCTGGATTCCCTGCATTGTCCTTCTAAATCGAGATACGTTTCTACGGAAACGATAGGATTTTCTTTTGGGAGTCGAGTATCTCTTTTCCGATGCATTATTCCTCCTTTACTGCATCCCTCGCTCCCTCACATTGACGAATTAACACACAATTTGCGTCCATATTATATACTCTGGATTCCCTGCATTGTGCTTCAAATTCGAGATACGTTTCTACGGAAACGACAGGATTTTCTTTTGGGAGTCGAGTATCTCTTTTCCGATGCATTATTCCTCCCTTACTGCATCCCTCGCTCCCTCACATTGACGAATTAACACACAATTTGCGTCCATATGATATACTCTTGATTCCCTGCATTGTCCTTCTAAATCGAGATACGTTTCTACGGAAACGATAGGATTTTCTTTGGGATTCCGAGTATCTCTTTTCCGATGCATTATTCCCCATTTATTGCATCCCTCGCTCCCTCACATTGACGAATTAACACACAATTTGCGTCCATATGAAATACTCTGGATTCCCTGCATTGTCCTTCTAAATCGAGATACGTTTCTACGGAAACGAGAGGATTTTCTTTGGGGTTCCGAGTATCTCTTTTCCGATGCATTATTCCTCCTTTACTGCATCCCTCGCTCCCTCACATTGTCGAATTAACACACAATTTGCGTCCATATGAAATACTCTGGATTCCCTGCATTGTCCTTCTAAAACGAGATACGTTTCTACGGAAACGATAGGATTTTCTTTGGGGTTCCGAGTATCTCTTTTCCGATGCATTATTCCTCCTTTACTGTATCCCTCGCTCCCCCACATTGACGAATTAACACACAATTTGCGTCCATATGAAATACTCTGGATTCCCTGCATGTCCTTCTAAATCGAGATACGTTTCTATGGAAACGATAGGATTTCCTTTGGGGTTCCGAGTATCTCTTTTCCGATGCATTATTCCTCCTTTACTGCATCCCTCGCTCCCTCACATTGACGAATTAACACACAATTTGCGTCCATATGAAAATCTCTGGATTCCCTGCATTGTCCTTCTAAATCGGGATACGTTTCTACGGAAACGATAGGATTTTCTTTGGGGTTCCGAGTATCTGTTTTCCGATGCATTATTACTCCTTTACTGCATCCCTGGCTCCCTCACATTGACGAATTAACACACAATTTGCGTCCATATGAAATACTCTGGATTCCCTGCATTGTCCTTCTAAATCGAGTTATGTTTCTATGGAAACGATAGGATTTTCTTTGGGGTTCCGAGTATCTCTTTTCCGATGCATTATTCCTCCTTTACTGCATCCCTCGCTCCCTCACATTGACGAATTAACACACAATTTGCGTCCATATGAAATACTCTGGATTCCCTGCAATGTCCATCTAAATCGAGATACGTTTCTACGGATAAGTAGGATTTTCTTTGGGGTTAAGAGTATCTCTTTTCCGATGCATTATTCCTCCTTTACTGCATTCCTCGCTCCCTCACATTGACGAATTAACACACAATTTGTGTCCATATGAAATACTCTGGATTCCCTGCATTGTCCTTCTAAATCGAGATATGTTTCTACGGAAACGATAGGATTTTCTTTGGAGTTCCGAGTATCTCTTTTCTGATGCATTATTCCTCCTTTGCTGCATACCTCGCTCCCTCACATTGACAAATTAACACACAATTTACGTCCATATGAAATTCTCTGGATTCCCTGTATTGTCCTTCTAAATCGGGATTCGTTTCTACGGAAACGATAGGATTTTCTTTGGGGTTCCGAGTATCTCTTTTCCGATGCATTATTCATCCTTTACCGCATCCCTCGCTCCCTCACATTGACGAATTAACACACAATTTGCGTCCATATGATATACTCTGGATTCCCTGCATTGTTCTTCTAAATCGAGATACGTTTCTACGGAAACGATAGGATTTTCTTTTGGGAGTCGAGTATCTCTTTTCCGATGCATTATTCCTCGTTTACTGCATCCCTCGCTCCCTCACATTGACGAACTAACACACAATTTCCGTCCATATGATACACTCTGGATTCCCTGCATTGTCCTTCTAAATCGAGATACGTTTCTACGGAAACGATAGGATTTTCTTTTGGGTGTCGAGTATCTCTTTTCCGATGCATTATTCCTCCTTTACTGCATCCCTCGCTCCCTCACATTGACGAATTAACACACAATTTGCGTCCATATGATATACTCTGGATTCCCTGAATTGTCCTTCTAAATCGAGATACGTTTCTACGGAAACGATAGGATTTTCTTTTGGGAGTCGAGTATCTCTTTTCCGATGCATTATTCCTCCCTTACTGCATCCCTCGCTCCCTCACATTGACGAATTAACACACAATTTGCGTCCATATGATATACTCTGGATTCCCTGCATTGTCCTTCTAAATCAAGATACGTTTCTACGGAAACGATAGGATTTTCTTTGGGGTTCCGAGTATCTCCTTTCCAATGCATTATTCCTCCTTTACTGCATTTCTCGCTCCCTCACATTGACGAATTAACACACAATTTGCGACCATTTGAAATACTCTGGATTCCCTGTATTGTCCTTCTATATCGAGATACGTTTCTATGGAAACGATAGGATTTTCTTTGGGGTTCCGAGTATCTGTTTTCCGATGCATTATTACTCCTTTACTGCATCCCTGGCTCCCTCACATTGACGAATTAACACACAATTTGCGTCCATATGAAATACTCTGGATTCCCTGCATTGTCCTTCTAAATCGAGTTACGTTTCTATGGAAACGATAGGATTTTCTTTGGGGTTCCGAGTATCTCTTTTCCGATGCATTATTCCTCCTTTACTGCATCCCCCGCTCCCTCACATTGACGAATTAACACACAATTTGCGTCCATATGAAATTCTCTGGATTCCCTGCATTGTCCTTCTAAATCGGGATTCGTTTCTACGGAAACGATAGGATTTTCTTTGGGGTTCAGAGTATCTCTTTTCCGATGCATTATTCCTCCTTTACCGCATCCCTCGCTCCCTCACATTGACGAATTAACACTCAATTTGCGTCCATATGAAATACTCTGGATTCCCTGCATTGTCCTTCTAAATCGAGATACGTTTCTACGGAAACGATAGGATTTTCTTTTGGGAGTCGAGTATCTCTTTTCCGATGCATTATTCCTCCTTTACTGCATCCCTCGCTCCCTCACATTGACGAATTAACACACAATTTGCGTCCATATTATATACTCTGGATTCCCTGCATTGTGCTTCAAATTCGAGATACATTTCTACGGAAACGACAGGATTTTCTTTTGGGAGTCGAGTATCTCTTTTCCGATGCATTATTCCTCCCTTACTGCATCCCTCGCTCCCTCACATTGACGAATTAACACACAATTTGCGTCCATATGAAATACTCTGGATTCCCTGCATTGTCCTTCTAAATCGAGATACGTTTCTACGGAAACGATAGGATTTTCTTTGGGGTTCCGAGTATCTCTTTTCCGATGCATTATTCCTCATTCACTGCATCCCTCGCTCCTTCACATTGACGAATTAACACACAATTTGCGTCCATATGAAATACTCTGGATTCCCTGCATTGTCCTTCTAAATCGAGATACGTTTCTACGGAAACGAGAGGATTTTCTTTGGGGTTCCGAGTATCTCTTTTCCGATGCATTATTCCTCCTTTACTGCATCCCTCGCTCCCTCACATTGACGAATTAACACACAATTTGCGTCCATATGAAATACTCTGGATTCCCTGCATTGTCCTTCTAAAACGAGATACGTTTCTACGGAAACGATAGGATTTTCTTTGGGGTTCCGAGTATCTCTTTTCCGATGCATTATTCCTCCTTTACTGTATCCCTCGCTCCCCCACATTGACGAATTAACACACAATTTGCGTCCATATGAAATACTCTGGATTCCCTGCATGTCCTTCTAAATCGAGATACGTTTCTATGGAAACGATAGGATTTCCTTTGGGGTTCCGAGTATCTCTTTTCCGATGCATTATTCCTCCTTTACTGCATCCCTCGCTCCCTCACATTGACGAATTAACACACAATTTGCGTCCATATGAAAATCTCTGGATTCCCTGCATTGTCCTTCTAAATCGGGATACGTTTCTACGGAAACGATAGGATTTTCTTTGGGGTTCCGAGTATCTGTTTTCCGATGCATTATTACTCCTTTACTGCATCCCTGGCTCCCTCACATTGACGAATTAACACACAATTTGCGTCCATATGAAATACTCTGGATTCCCTGCATTGTCCTTCTAAATCGAGTTACGTTTCTATGGAAACGATAGGATTTTCTTTGGGGTTCCGAGTATCTCTTTTCCGATGCATTATTCCTCCTTTACTGCATCCCTCGCTCCCTCACATTGACGAATTAACACACAATTTGCGTCCATATGAAATACTCTGGATTCCCTGCAATGTCCATCTATATCGAGATACGTTTCTACGGATAAGTAGGATTTTCTTTGGGGTTAAGAGTATCTCTTTTCCGATGCATTATTCCTCCTTTACTGCATTCCTCGCTCCCTCACATTGACGAATTAACACACAATTTGTGTCCATATGAAATACTCTGGATTCCCTGCATTGTCCTTCTAAATCGAGATATGTTTCTACGGAAACGATAGGATTTTCTTTGGAGTTCCGAGTATCTCTTTTCTGATGCATTATTCCTCCTTTGCTGCATACCTCGCTCCCTCACATTGACAAATTAACACACAATTTACGTCCATATGAAATTCTCTGGATTCCCTGTATTGTCCTTCTAAATCGGGATTCGTTTCTACGGAAACGATAGGATTTTCTTTGGGGTTCCGAGTATCTCTTTTCCGATGCATTATTCATCCTTTACCGCATCCCTCGCTCCCTCACATTGACGAATTAACACACAATTTGCGTCCATATGATATACTCTGGATTCCCTGCATTGTTCTTCTAAATCGAGATACGTTTCTACGGAAACGATAGGATTTTCTTTTGGGAGTCGAGTATCTCTTTTCCGATGCATTATTCCTCGTTTACTGCATCCCTCGCTCCCTCACATTGACGAACTAACACACAATTTCCGTCCATATGATACACTCTGGATTCCCTGCATTGTCCTTCTAAATCGAGATACGTTTCTACGGAAACGATAGGATTTTCTTTTGGGTGTCGAGTATCTCTTTTCCGATGCATTATTCCTCCTTTACTGCATCCCTCGCTCCCTCACATTGACGAATTAACACACAATTTGCGTCCATATGATATACTCTGGATTCCCTGCATTGTCCTTCTAAATCGAGATACGTTTCTACGGAAACGATAGGATTTTCTTTTGGGAGTCGAGTATCTCTTTTCCGATGCATTATTCCTCCCTTACTGCATCCCTCGCTCCCTCACATTGACGAATTAACACACAATTTGCGTCCATATGATATACTCTGGATTCCCTGCATTGTCCTTCTAAATCAAGATACGTTTCTACGGAAACGATAGGATTTTCTTTGGGGTTCCGAGTATCTCTTTTCCAATGCATTATTCCTCCTTTACTGCATTTCTCGCTCCCTCACATTGACGAATTAACACACAATTTGCGACCATTTGAAATACTCTGGATTCCCTGTATTGTCCTTCTATATCGAGATACGTTTCTATGGAAACGATAGCATTTTCTTTGGGGTTCCGAGTATCTCTTTTCCGATGCATTATTCCTCCTTTACTGCATCCCTCGCTCCCTCACATTGACGAAGTAACACACAAATTGCGTCCATATGAAATACTCTGTGTTCCCTGCATTGTCCTTCTAAATGTTGATTCGTTTCTACGGATACGATAGGATTTTCTTTGGGGTTCCGAGTATCTCTTTTCCGATGCATTATGCCTCCTTTACTGCATCCCTCGCTCCCTCACATTGACGATTTAACACACAATTTGCGTCCATATGAAATACTCTGGATTCCCTGCATTGTCCTTCTAAATCGAGATACGTTTCTACGGAAACGATAGGATTTTCTTTGGGGTTCCGAGTATCTCTTTTCCGATGCATTATTCCTTCTTTACTGCATCCCTCGCTCCCTCACATTGACGAATTAACACACAATTTGCGTCCATATGAAATACTCTGGATTCCCTGCATTGTCCTTCTAAATCGAGATACGTTTCTACGGAAACGATAGGATTTTCTTTGGGGTTCCAAGTATCTCTTTTCCGATACATTATTCCTCCTTTACCGCATCCCTCGCTCCCTCACATTGGCCAATTAACACACAATTTGCGTCCATATGAAATACTCTGGATTCCCTGCATTGTCCATCTAAATCGAGATATGTTTCTATGGAAACGATAGGATTTTCTTTGGGGTTCCGAGTATCTCTTTTCTGATGCATTATTCCTCCTTTGCTGCATACCTCGCTCCCTCACATTGACAAAGTAACACACAATTTGCGTCCATATGAAATTCTCTGGATTCCCTGCATTATCCTTCTAAATCGGGATTCGTTTCTACGGAAACGATAGGATTTTCTTTTGGGTAACGAGTATCTCTTTTCCGATGCATTATTCCTCCTTTACCGCATCCCTCGCTCCCTCACATTGACGAATTAACACTCAATTTGCGTCCATATGAAATACTCTGGATTACCTGCATTGTCCTTCTAAATCGAGATACGTTTCTACGGAAATGATAGGATTTTCTTTTGGGAGTCGAGTATCTCTTTTCCGATGCATTATTCCTCCTTTACTGCATCCCTCGTTTCCTCACATTGACGAATTAACACACAATTTGCGTCCATATGATATACTCTGGATTCCCTGCATTGTCTTTCTAAATCGAGATACGTTTCTACGGAAACGATAGGATTTTCTTTTGGGAGTCGAGTATCTCTTTTCCGATGCATTATTCCTCCCTTACTGCATCCCTCGCTCCCTCACATTGACGAATTAACACACAATTTGCGTCCATATGATATACTCTGGATTCCCTGCATTGTCCTTCTAAATCGAGATACGTTTCTACGGAAACGATAGGATTTTCTTTGGGGTTCCGAGTATCTCTTTTCCAATGCATTATTCCTCCTTTACTGCATTTCTCGCTCCCTCACATTGACGAATTAACACACAATTTGCGACCATTTGAAATACACTGGATTCCCTGTATTGTCCTTCTATATCGAGATACGTTTCTATGGAAACGAAAGGATTTTCTTTGGGGTTCCGAGTATCTCTTTTCCGATGCATTATTCCTCCTTTACTGCATCCCTCGCTCCCTCACATTGACGAATGAACACACAAATTGCTTCCATATGAAATACTCTGTGTTCCCTGCATTGTCCTTCTAAATCGGGATTCGTTTCTACGGAAACGATAGGATTTTCTTTGGGGTTCCGAGTATCTCTTTTCCGATGCATTATGCCTCCTTTACTGCATCCCTCGCTCCCTCACATTGACGAATTAACACACAATTTGCGTCCATATGAAATACTCTGGATTCCCTGCATTATTCTCCTAAATCGAGATACGTTTCTACGGAAACGATAGGATTTTCTTTGGGGTTCCGATTATCTCTTTTCCGATGCATTATTCCTTCTTTACTGCATCCCTCGCTCCCTCACATTGACGAATTAACACACAATTAGCGTCCATATGAAATACTCTGGATTCCCTGCATTGTCCTTCTAAATCGAGATACGTTTCTAAGGAAACGATATGATTTTCTTTGGGGTTCCAAGTATCTCTTTTCCGATACATTATTCCTCCTTTACTGCATCCCTCGCTCCCTCACATTGGCCAATTAACACACAATTTGCGTCCATATGAAATACTCTGGATTCACTGCATTGTCCATCTAAATCGAGATATGTTTCTACGGAAACGATAGGATTTTCTTTGGGGTTCCGAGTATCTCTTTTCTGATGCATTATTCCTCCTTTGCTGCATACCTCGCTCCCTCACATTGACAAATTAACACACAATTAGCGTCCATATGAAATTCTCTGGATTCCCTGCATTGTCCTTCTAAATCGGGATTCGTTTCTACGGAAACGATAGGATTTTCTTTGGGGTTCCGAGTATCTCTTTTCCGATGCATTATTCCTCCTTTACCGCATCCCTCGCTCCCTCACATTGACGAATTAACACTCAATTTGCGTCCATATGAAATGCTCTGGATTCCCTGCATTGTCCTTCTAAATCGAGATACGTTTCTACGGAAACGATAGGATTTTCTTTTGGGAGTCGAGTATCTCTTTTCCGATGCATTATTCCTCCTTTACTGCATCCCTCGCTCCCTCACATTGACGAATTAACACACAATTTGCGTCCATATGATATACTCTGGATTCCCTGCATTGTAATACAAATTCGAGATACGTTTCTACGGAAACGATAGGATTTTCTTTTGGGAGTCGAGTATCTCTTTTCCGATGCATTATTCCTCCCTTACTGCATCCCTCGCTCCCTCACCTTGACGAATTAACACACAATTTGCGTCCATATGATATACTCTGGATTCCCTGCATTGTCCTTCTAAATCGAGATACGTTTCTACGGAAACGATAGGATTTTCTTTGGGGTTCCGAGTATCTCTTTTCCAATGCATTATTCCTCCTTTACTGCATTTCTCGCTCCCTCACATTGACGAATTAACACACAATTTGCGACCATTTGAAATACTCTGGATTCCCTGTATTGTCCTTCTAGATCGAGATACGTTTCTACGTAAACGATAGGATTTTCTTTGGGGTTCCGTGTATCGCTTATCCGATGCATTATTCCTCCTTTACTGCATCCCTCGCTCCCTCACATTGACGAATTAACACTCAATTTGCGTCCATATGGAATACTTTGGGTTCCCTGCATTGTCCTTCTAAATCGAGATACGCTTCTACGGAAACGATAGGATTTTCTTTGGGGTTCCGAGTATCTCTTTTCCGATGCATTATTCCCCCTTTATTGCATCCCTCGCTCCCTCACATTGACGAATTAACCCACAATTTGCGTCCATATGAAATACTCTGGATTCCCTGCATTGTCCTTCTAAATCGAAATACGTTTCTACGGAAACGATAGGATTTTCTTTGGGATTCCTAGTATCTCTTTTCCGATGCATTATTCCTCCTTTACTGCATCCCTCGCTCCCTCACATTGACGAATTAACACGCAATTTGCGTCCATATGAAATACTCTGGATTCCCTGCATTGTCCTTGTAAATCGAGATACGTTTCTACGGAAACGATAGGATTATCTTTGGGGTTCCGAGTATCTCTTTTCCGATGCATTATTCCTCCTTTACTGCATCCCTCGCTCCCTCACATTGACGAATTAACACACAATTTGCGTCCATATGATATACTCAGGATTCCCTGCATTGTCCTTCTAAATCGAGATACGTTTCTACGGAAACGAGAGGATTTTCTTTGGGGTTCCGAGTATCTCTTTTCCGATGCATTATTCCTCCTTTACTGCATCCCTCGCTCCCTCACATTGACGAATTAACACACAATTTGCGTCCATATGAAATACTCTGGATTCCCTGCATTGTCTTTCTAAAACGAGATACGTTTCTACGGAAACGATAGGATTTTCTTTGGGGTTCCGAGTATCTCTTTTCCGATGCATTATTCCTCCTTTACTGTATCCCTCGATCCCCCACATTGACGAATGAACACACAATTTGCGTCCATATGAAATACTCTGGATTCCCTGCATGTCCTTCTAAATCGAGATACGTTTCTATGGAAACGATAGGATTTCCTTTGGGGTTCCGAGTATCTCTTTTCCGATGCATTATTCCTCCTTTACTGCATCCCTCGCTCCCTCACATTGACGAATTAACACACAAATTGCGTCTAATGAAATACTCTGGTTTCCCTGCATTGTCCTTCTAAATCGGGATTCGTTTCTACGGAAACAATAGGATTTTCTTTGGGGTTCCGAGTATCTCTTTTCCGATGCATTATTCCTCCTTTACGGCAACCCTCGCTCCCTCACATTGAACAATTAACACACAATTTGCGTCCATATGAAATACTCTGGATTCCCTGCATTGTCCTTCTAAATCGAGATATGTCTCTACGGAAACGATAGGATTTTCTTTGGGGTTCCGAGTATCTCTTTTCTGATGCAATATTCCTCCTTTGCTGCATACCTCGCTCCCTCACATTGACAAATTAACACACAATTTGCGTCCATATGAAATTCTCTGGATTCCCTGCATTGTCCTTCTAAATCGGGATACGTTTCTACGGAAACGATAGGATTTTCTTTGGTGTTCCGAGTATCTGTTTTCCGATGCATTATTCCTCCTTTACTGCATCCCTGGCTCCCTCACATTGACGAATTAACACACAATTTGCGTCCATATGAAATACTCTGGATTCCCTGCATTGTCCTTCTAAATCGAGTTACGTTTCTATGGAAACGATAGGATTTTCTTTGGGGTTCCGAGTATCTCTTTTCCGATGAATTATTCCTCCTTTACTGCATCCCTCGCTCCCTCACATTGACGAATTAACACACAATTTGCGTCCATATGAAATACTCTGGATTCCCTGCAATGTCCATCTAAATCGAGATACGTTTCTACGGATAAGTAGGATTTTCTTTGGGGTTAAGAGTATCTCTTTTCCGATGCATTATTCCTCCTTTACTGCATTCCTCGCTCCCTCACATTGACGAATTAACACACAATTTGTGGCCATATGAAATACTCTGGATTCCCTGCATTGTCCTTCTAAATCGAGATATGTTTCTACGGAAACGACAGGATTTTCTTTGGAGTTCCGAGTATCTCTTTTCTGATGCATTATTCCTCCTTTGCTGCATACCTCGCTCCCTCACATTGACAAATTAACACACAATTTACGTCCATATGAAATTCTCTGGATTCCCTGCATTGTCCTTCTAAATCGGGATTCGTTTCTACGGAAACGATAGGATTTTCTTTGGGGTTCCGAGTATCTCTTTTCCGATGCATTATTCATCCTTTACCGCATCCCTCGCTCCCTCACATTGACGAATTAACACACAATTTGCGTCCATATGATATACTCTGGATTCCCTGCATTGTCCTTCTAAATCGAGATACGTTTCTACGGAAACGATAGGATTTTCTTTGAGGTTCCGAGTATCTCTTTTCCAATGCATTATTCCTCCTTTACTGCATTTCTCGCTCCCTCACATTGACGAATTAATACACAATTTGCGACCATATGAAATACTCTGGATTCCCTGTACTGTCCTCCTAAATCGAGATACGTTTCTAAGGAAACGATATGATTTTCTTTGGGGTTCCAAGTATCTCTTTTCCGATACATTATTCCTCCTTTACTGCATCCCTCGCTCCCTCACATTGGCCAATTAACACACAATTTGCGTCCATATGAAATACTCTGGATTCCCTGCATTGTCCATCTAAATCGAGATATGTTTCTACGGAAACGATAGGATTTTCTTTGGGGTTCCGAGTATCTCTTTTCTGATGCATTATTCCTCCTTTGCTGCATACCTCGCTCCCTCACATTGACAAATTAACACACAATTTGCGTCCATATGAAATTCTCTGGATTCCCTGCATTGTCCTTCTAAATCGGAATTCGTTTCTACGGAAACGATAGGATTTTCTTTGGGGTTCCGAGTATCTCTTTTCCGATGCATTATTCCTCCTTTACCGCATCCCTCGCTCCCTCACATTGACGAATTAACACTCAATTTGCGTCCATATGAAATACTCTGGATTCCCTGCATTGTCCTTCTAAATCGAGATACGTTTCTACGGAAACGATAGGATTTTCTTTTGGGAGTCGAGTATCTCTTTTCCGATGCATTATTCCTCCTTTACTGCATCCCTCGCTCCCTCACATTGACGAATTAACACACAAATTGGGTCCATATGATATACTCTGGATTCCCTGCATTGTAATTCAAATTCGAGATACGTTTCTACGGAAACGATAGGATTTTCTTTTGGGAGTCGAGTATCTCTTTTCCGACGCATTATTCCTCCCTTACTGCATCCCTCGCTCCCTCACATTGACGAATTAACACACAATTTGCGTCCATATGATATACTCTGGATTCCCTGCATTGTCCTTCTAAATCGAGATACGTTTCTACGGAAACGATAGGATTTTCTTTGGGGTTCCGAGTATCTCTTTTCCAATGCATTATTACTCCTTTACTGCATTTCTCGCTCCCTCACATTGACGAATTAACACACAATTTGCGACCATTTGAAATACTCTGGATTCCCTGTATTGTCCTTCTAAATCGAGATACGTTTCTACGTAAACGATAGGATTTTCTTTGGGGTTCCGTGTATCGCTTATCCGATGCATTATTCCTCCTTTACTGCATCCCTCGCTGCCTCACATTGAAGAATTAACACTCAATTTGCGTCCATATGGAATACTTTGGGTTCCCTGCATTGTCCTTCTAAATCGAGATACGCTTCTACGGAAACGATAGGATTTTCTTTGGGGTTCCGAGTATCTCTTTTCCGATGCATTATTCCTCCTTTACTGCATCCCTCGCTCCCTCACATTGACGAATTAACACACAATTTGCGTCCATATGATATACTCAGGATTCCCTGCATTGTCCTTCTAAATCGAGATACGTTTCTACGGAAACGATAGGATTTTCTTTGGGGTTCCGAGTATCTCTTTTCCGATGCATTATTCCTCCTTCACTGCATCCCTCGCTCCTTCACATTGACGAATTAACACACAATTTGCGTCCATATGAAATACTCTGGATTCCCTGCATTGTCCTTCTAAATCGAGATACGTTTCTACGGAAACGAGAGGATTTTCTTTGGGGTTCCGAGTATATCTTTTCCGATGCATTATTCCTCCTTTACTGCATCCCTCGCTCCCTCATATTGACGAATTAACACACAATTTGCGTCCATATGAAATACTCTGGATTCCCTGCATTGTCCTTCTAAAACGAGATACGTTTCTACGGAAACAATAGGATTTTCTTTGGGGTTCCGAGTATCTCTTTTCCGATGCATTATTCCTCCTTTACTGTATCCCTCGCTCCCCCACATTGACGAATTAACACGCAATTTGCGTCCATATGAAATACTCTGGATTCCCTGCATTGTCCTTGTAAATCGAGATACGTTTCTACAGAAACGATAGGATTTTCTTTGGGGTTCCGAGTATCTCTTTTCCGATGCATTATTCCTCCTTTACTGCATCCCTCGCTCCCTCACATTGACGAATTAACACACAATTTGCGTCCATATGAAATACTCTGGATTCCCTGCATTGTCCTTCTAAATCGAGATACGTTTCTACGGAAACGATAGGATTGTCTTTGGGGTTCCGAGTATCTCTTTTCCGATGCATTATTCCTCCTTCACTGCATCCCTCGCTCCTTCACATTGACGAATTAACACACAATTTGCGTCCATATGAAATACTCTGGATTCCCTGCATTGTCCTTCTAAATCGAGATACGTTTCTACGGAAACGAGAGGATTTTCTTTGGGGTTCCGAGTATCTCTTTTCCGATGCATTATTCCTCCTTTACTGCATCCCTCGCTCCCTCACATTGACGAATTAACACACAATTTGCGTCCATATGAAATACTCTGGATTCCCTGCATTGTCCTTCTAAAACGAGATACGTTTCTACGGAAACGATAGGATTTTCTTTGGGGTTCCGAGTATCTCTTTTCCGATGCATTATTCCTCCTTTACTGTATCCCTCGATCCCCCACATTGACGAATTAACACACAATTTGCGTCCATATGAAATACTCTGGATTCCCTGCATGTCCTTCTAAATCGAGATACGTTTCTATCGAAACGATAGGAATTCCTTTGGGGTTCCGAGTATCTCTTTTCCGATGCATTATTCCTCCTTTACTGCATCCCTCGCTCCCTCACATTGACGAATTAACACACAAATTGCGTCTAATGAAATACTCTGGTTTCCCTGCATTGTCCTTCTAAATCGGGATTCGTTTCTACGGAAACAATAGGATTTTCTTTGGGGTTCCGAGTATCTCTTTTCCGATGCATTATTCCTCCTTTACGGCAACCCTCGCTCACTCACATTGAACAATTAACACACAATTTGCGTCCATATGAAATACTCTGGATTCCCTGCATTGTCCTTCTAAATCGAGATATGTTTCTACGGAAACGATAGGATTTTCTTTGGGGTTCCGAGTATCTCTTTTCTGATGCAATATTCCTCCTTTGCTGCATACCTCGCTCCCTCACATTGACAAATTAACACACAATTTGCGTCCATATGAAATTCTCTGGATTCCCTGCATTGTCCTTCTAAATCGGGATACGTTTCTACGGAAACGATAGGATTTTCTTTGGTGTTCCGAGTATCTGTTTTCCGATGCATTATTCCTCCTTTACTGCATCCCTGGCTCCCTCACATTGACGAATTAACACACAATTTGCGTCCATATGAAATACTCTGGATTCCCTGCATTGTCCTTCTAAATCGAGTTACGTTTCTATGGAAACGATAGGATTTTCTATGGGGTTCCGAGTATCTCTTTTCCGATGAATTATTCCTCCTTTACTGCATCCCTCGCTCCCTCACATTGACGAATTAACACACAATTTGCGTCCATATGAAATACTCTGGATTCCCTGCTATGTCCATCTAAATCGAGATACGTTTCTACGGATAAGTAGGATTTTCTTTGGGGTTAAGAGTATCTCTTTTCCGATGCATTATTCCTCCTTTACTGCATTCCTCGCTCCCTCACATTGACGAATTAACACACAATTTGTGTCCATATGAAATACTCTGGATTCCCTGCATTGTCCTTCTAAATCGAGATATGTTTCTACGGAAACGACAGGATTTTCTTTGGAGTTCCGAGTATCTCTTTTCTGATGCATTATTCCTCCTTTGCTGCATACCTCGCTCCCTCACATTGACAAATTAACACACAATTTACGTCCATATGAAATTCTCTGGATTCCCTGCATTGTCCTTCTAAATCGGGATTCGTTTCTACGGAAACGATAGGATTTTCTTTGGGGTTCCGAGTATCTCTTTTCCGATGCATTATTCATCCTTTACCGCATCCCTCGCTCCCTCACATTGACGAATTAACACACAATTTGCGTCCATATGATATACTCTGGATTCCCTGCATTGTCCTTCTAAATCGAGATACGTTTCTACGGAAACGATAGGATTTTCTTTGAGGTTCCGAGTATCTATTTTCCAATGCATTATTCCTCCTTTACTGCATTTCTCGCTCCCTCACATTGACGAATTAATACACAATTTGCGACCATATGAAATACTCTGGATTCCCTGTACTGTCCTCCTAAATCGAGGTACGTTTCTACGTAAACGATAGGATTTCCTTTGGGGTTCCGTGTATCGCTTATCCGATGCATTTTTCCTCCTTTACTGCATCACTCGCTCCCTCACATTGACGAATTAACACACAATTAGCGTCCATATGAAATACTCTGGATTCCCTGCATTGTCCTTCTAAATCGAGATACGTTTCTAAGGAAACGATATGATTTTCTTTGGGGTTCCAAGTATCTCTTTTCCGATACATTATTCCTCCTTTACTGCATCCCTCGCTCCCTCACATTGGCCAATTAACACACAATTTGCGTCCATATGAAATACTCTGGATTCCCTGCATTGTCCATCTAAATCGAGATATGTTTCTACGGAAACGATAGGATTTTCTTTGGGGTTCCGAGTATCTCTTTTCTGATGCATTATTCCTCCTTTGCTGCATACCTCGCTCCCTCACATTGACAAATTAACACACAATTTGCGTCCATATGAAATTCTCTGGATTCCCTGCATTGTCCTTCTAAATCGGAATTCGTTTCTACGGAAACGATAGGATTTTCTTTGGGGTTCCGAGTATCTCTTTTCCGATGCATTATTCCTCCTTTACCGCATCCCTCGCTCCCTCACATTGACGAATTAACACTCAATTTGCGTCCATATGAAATACTCTGGATTCCCTGCATTGTCCTTCTAAATCGAGATACGTTTCTACGGAAACGATAGGATTTTCTTTTGGGAGTCGAGTATCTCTTTTCCGATGCATTATTCCTCCTTTACTGCATCCCTCGCTCCCTCACATTGACGAATTAACACACAAATTGGGTCCATATGATATACTCTGGATTCCCTGCATTGTAATTCAAATTCGAGATACGTTTCTACGGAAACGATAGGATTTTCTTTTGGGAGTCGAGTATCTCTTTTCCGACGCATTATTCCTCCCTTACTGCATCCCTCGCTCCCTCACATTGACGAATTAACACACAATTTGCGTCCATATGATATACTCTGGATTCCCTGCATTGTCCTTCTAAATCGAGATACGTTTCTACGGAAACGATAGGATTTTCTTTGGGGTTCCGAGTATCTCTTTTCCAATGCATTATTACTCCTTTACTGCATTTCTCGCTCCCTCACATTGACGAATTAACACACAATTTGCGACCATTTGAAATACTCTGGATTCCCTGTATTGTCCTTCTAAATCGAGATACGTTTCTACGTAAACGATAGGATTTTCTTTGGGGTTCCGTGTATCGCTTATCCGATGCATTATTCCTCCTTTACTGCATCCCTCGCTGCCTCACATTGAAGAATTAACACTCAATTTGCGTCCATATGGAATACTTTGGGTTCCCTGCATTGTCCTTCTAAATCGAGATACGCTTCTACGGAAACGATAGGATTTTCTTTGGGGTTCCGAGTATCTATTTTCCGATGCATTATTCCTCCTTTACTGCATCCCTCGCTCCCTCACATTGACGAATTAACACACAATTTGCGTCCATATGATATACTCAGGATTCCCTGCATTGTCCTTCTAAATCGAGATACGTTTCTACGGAAACGATAGGATTTTCTTTGGGGTTCCGAGTATCTCTTTTCCGATGCATTATTCCTCCTTCACTGCATCCCTCGCTCCTTCACATTGACGAATTAACACACAATTTGCGTCCATATGAAATACTCTGGATTCCCTGCATTGTCCTTCTAAATCGAGATACGTTTCTACGGAAACGAGAGGATTTTCTTTGGGGTTCCGAGTATATCTTTTCCGATGCATTATTCCTCCTTTACTGCATCCCTCGCTCCCTCATATTGACGAATTAACACACAATTTGCGTCCATATGAAATACTCTGGATTCCCTGCATTGTCCTTCTAAAACGAGATACGTTTCTACGGAAACAATAGGATTTTCTTTGGGGTTCCGAGTATCTCTTTTCCGATGCATTATTCCTCCTTTACTGTATCCCTCGCTCCCCCACATTGACGAATTAACACGCAATTTGCGTCCATATGAAATACTCTGGATTCCCTGCATTGTCCTTGTAAATCGAGATACGTTTCTACAGAAACGATAGGATTTTCTTTGGGGTTCCGAGTATCTCTTTTCCGATGCATTATTCCTCCTTTACTGCATCCCTCGCTCCCTCACATTGACGAATTAACACACAATTTGCGTCCATATGAAATACTCTGGATTCCCTGCATTGTCCTTCTAAATCGAGATACGTTTCTACGGAAACGATAGGATTGTCTTTGGGGTTCCGAGTATCTCTTTTCCGATGCATTATTCCTCCTTCACTGCATCCCTCGCTCCTTCACATTGACGAATTAACACACAATTTGCGTCCATATGAAATACTCTGGATTCCCTGCATTGTCCTTCTAAATCGAGATACGTTTCTACGGAAACGAGAGGATTTTCTTTGGGGTTCCGAGTATCTCTTTTCCGATGCATTATTCCTCCTTTACTGCATCCCTCGCTCCCTCACATTGACGAATTAACACACAATTTGCGTCCATATGAAATACTCTGGATTCCCTGCATTGTCCTTCTAAAACGAGATACGTTTCTACGGAAACGATAGGATTTTCTTTGGGGTTCCGAGTATCTCTTTTCCGATGCATTATTCCTCCTTTACTGTATCCCTCGATCCCCCACATTGACGAATTAACACACAATTTGCGTCCATATGAAATACTCTGGATTCCCTGCATGTCCTTCTAAATCGAGATACGTTTCTATCGAAACGATAGGAATTCCTTTGGGGTTCCGAGTATCTCTTTTCCGATGCATTATTCCTCCTTTACTGCATCCCTCGCTCCCTCACATTGACGAATTAACACACAAATTGCGTCTAATGAAATACTCTGGTTTCCCTGCATTGTCCTTCTAAATCGGGATTCGTTTCTACGGAAACAATAGGATTTTCTTTGGGGTTCCGAGTATCTCTTTTCCGATGCATTATTCCTCCTTTACGGCAACCCTCCCTCACTCACATTGAACAATTAACACACAATTTGCGTCCATATGAAATACTCTGGATTCCCTGCATTGTCCTTCTAAATCGAGATATGTTTCTACGGAAACGATAGGATTTTCTTTGGGGTTCCGAGTATCTCTTTTCTGATGCAATATTCCTCCTTTGCTGCATACCTCGCTCCCTCACATTGACAAATTAACACACAATTTGCGTCCATATGAAATTCTCTGGATTCCCTGCATTGTCCTTCTAAATCGGGATACGTTTCTACGGAAACGATAGGATTTTCTTTGGTGTTCCGAGTATCTGTTTTCCGATGCATTATTCCTCCTTTACTGCATCCCTGGCTCCCTCACATTGACGAATTAACACACAATTTGCGTCCATATGAAATACTCTGGATTCCCTGCATTGTCCTTCTAAATCGAGTTACGTTTCTATGGAAACGATAGGATTTTCTTTGGGGTTCCGAGTATCTCTTTTCCGATGAATTATTCCTCCTTTACTGCATCCCTCGCTCCCTCACATTGACGAATTAACACACAATTTGCGTCCATATGAAATACTCTGGATTCCCTGCTATGTCCATCTAAATCGAGATACGTTTCTACGGATAAGTAGGATTTTCTTTGGGGTTAAGAGTATCTCTTTTCCGATGCATTATTCCTCCTTTACTGCATTCCTCGCTCCCTCACATTGACGAATTAACACACAATTTGTGTCCATATGAAATACTCTGTATTCCCTGCATTGTCCTTCTAAATCGAGATATGTTTCTACGGAAACGACAGGATTTTCTTTGGAGTTCCGAGTATCTCTTTTCTGATGCATTATTCCTCCTTTGCTGCATACCTCGCTCCCTCACATTGACAAATTAACACACAATTTACGTCCATATGAAATTCTCTGGATTCCCTGCATTGTCCTTCTAAATCGGGATTCGTTTCTACGGAAACGATAGGATTTTCTTTGGGGTACCGAGTATCTCTTTTCCGATGCATTATTCATCCTTTACCGCATCCCTCGCTCCCTCACATTGACGAATTAACACACAATTTGCGTCCATATGATATACTCTGGATTCCCTGCATTGTCCTTCTAAATCGAGATACGTTTCTACGGAAACGATAGGATTTTCTTTGAGGTTCCGAGTATCTATTTTCCAATGCATTATTCCTCCTTTACTGCATTTCTCGCTCCCTCACATTGACGAATTAATACACAATTTGCGACCATATGAAATACTCTGGATTCCCTGTACTGTCCTCCTAAATCGAGATACGTTTCTACGTAAACGATAGGATTTCCTTTGGGGTTCCGTGTATCGCTTATCCGATGCATTTTTCCTCCTTTACTGCATCACTCGCTCCCTCACATTGACGAATTAACACACAATTAGCGTCCATATGAAATACTCTGGATTCCCTGCATTGTCCTTCTAAATCGAGATACGTTTCTAAGGAAACGATATGATTTTCTTTGGGGTTCCAAGTATCTCTTTTCCGATACATTATTCCTCCTTTACTGCATCCCTCGCTCCCTCACATTGGCCAATTAACACACAATTTGCGTCCATATGAAATACTCTGGATTCCCTGCATTGTCCATCTAAATCGAGATATGTTTCTACGGAAACGATAGGATTTTCTTTGGGGTTCCGAGTATCTCTTTTCTGATGCATTATTCCTCCTTTGCTGCATACCTCGCTCCCTCACATTGACAAATTAACACACAATTTGCGTCCATATGAAATTCTCTGGATTCCCTGCATTGTCCTTCTAAATCGGAATTCGTTTCTACGGAAACGATAGGATTTTCTTTGGGGTTCCGAGTATCTCTTTTCCGATGCATTATTCCTCCTTTACCGCATCCCTCGCTCCCTCACATTGACGAATTAACACTCAATTTGCGTCCATATGAAATACTCTGGATTCCCTGCATTGTCCTTCTAAATCGAGATACGTTTCTACGGAAACGATAGGATTTTCTTTTGGGAGTCGAGTATCTCTTTTCCGATGCATTATTCCTCCTTTACTGCATCCCTCGCTCCCTCACATTGACGAATTAACACACAAATTGCGTCCATATGATATACTCTGGATTCCCTGCATTGTAATTCAAATTCGAGATACGTTTCTACGGAAACGATAGGATTTTCTTTTGGGAGTCGAGTATCTCTTTTCCGATGCATTATTCCTCCCTTACTGCATCCCTCGCTCCCTCACAATGACGAATTAACACACAATTTGCGTCCATATGATATACTCTGGATTCCCTGCATTGTCCTTCTAAATCGAGATACGATTCTACGGAAACGATAGGATTTTCTTTGGGGTTCCGAGTATCTCTTTTCCAATGCATTATTCCTCCTTTACTGCATTTCTCGCTCCCTCACATTGACGAATTAACACACAATTTGCGACCATTTGAAATACTCTGGATTCCCTGTATTGTCCTTCTAAATCGAGATACGTTTCTACGTAAACGATAGGATTTTCTTTGGGGTTCCGTGTATCGCTTATCCGATGCATTATTCCTCCTTTACTGCATCCCTCGCTGCCTCACATTGACGAATTAACACTCAATTTGCGTCCATATGGAATACTTTGGGTTCCCTGCATTGTCCTTCTAAATCGAGATACGCTTCTACGGAAACGATAGGATTTTCTTTGGGGTTCCGAGTATCTCTTTTCCGATGCATTATTCCTCCTTTACTGCATCCCTCGCTCCCTCACATTGACGAATTAACACGCAATTTGCGTCCATATGAAATACTCTGGATTCCCTGCATTGTCCTTGTAAATCGAGATACGTTTCTACGGAAACGATAGGATTATCTTTGGGGTTCCGAGTATCTCTTTTCCGATGCATTATTCCTCCTTTACTGCATCCCTCGCTCCCTCACATTGACGAATTAACACACAATTTGCGTCCATATGATATACTCAGGATTCCCTGCATTGTCCTTCTAAATCGAGATACGTTTCTACGGAAACGATAGGATTTTCTTTGGGGTTCCGAGTATCTCTTTTCCGATGCATTATTCCTCCTTCACTGCATCCCTCGCTCCTTCACATTGACGAATTAACACACAATTTGCGTCCATATGAAATACTCTGGATTCCCGGCATTGTCCTTCTAAATCGAGATACGTTTCTACGGAAACGAGAGGATTTTCTTTGGGGTTCCGAGTATATCTTTTCCGATGCATTATTCCTCCTTTACTGCATCCCTCGCTCCCTCATATTGACGAATTAACACACAATTTGCGTCCATATGAAATACTCTGGATTCCCTGCATTGTCCTTCTAAAACGAGATACGTTTCTACGGAAACGATAGGATTTTCTTTGGGGTTCCGAGTATCTCTTTTCCGATGCATTATTCCTCCTTTACTGTATCCCTCGCTCCCCCACATTGACGAATTAACACGCAATTTGCGTCCATATGAAATACTCTGGATTCCCTGCATTGTCCTTGTAAATCGAGATACGTTTCTACGGAAACGATAGGATTTTCTTTGGGGTTCCGAGTATCTCTTTTCCGATGCATTATTCCTCCTTTACTGCATCCCTCGCTCCCTCACATTGACGAATTAACACACAATTTGCGTCCATATGAAATACTCTGGATTCCCTGCATTGTCCTTCTAAATCGAGATACGTTTCTACGGAAACGATAGGATTTTCTTTGGGGTTCCGAGTATCTCTTTTCCGATGCATTATTCCTCCTTCACTGCATCCCTCGCTCCTTCACATTGACGAATTAACACACAATTTGCGTCCATATGAAATACTCTGGATTCCCTGCATTGTCCTTCTAAATCGAGATACGTTTCTACGGAAACGAGAGGATTTTCTTTGGGGTTCCGAGTATCTCTTTTCCGATGCATTATTCCTCCTTTACTGCATCCCTCGCTCCCTCACATTGACGAATTAACACAAAATTTGCGTCCATATGAAATACTCTGGATTCCCTGCATTGTCCTTCTAAAACGAGATACGTTTCTACGGAAACGATAGGATTTTCTTTGGGGTTCCGAGTATCTCTTTTCCGATGCATTATTCCTCCTTTACTGTATCCCTCGATCCCCCACATTGACGAATTAACACACAATTTGCGTCCATATGAAATACTCTGGATTCCCTGCATGTCCTTCTAAATCGAGATACGTTTCTATGGAAACGATAGGATTTCCTTTGGGGTTCCGAGTATCTCTTTTCCGATGCATTATTCCTCCTTTACTGCATCCCTCGCTCCCTCACATTGACGAATTAACACACAAATTGCGTCTAATGAAATACTCTGGTTTCCCTGCATTGTCCTTCTAAATCGGGATTCGTTTCTACGGAAACAATAGGATTTGGTTTGGGGTTCCGAGTATCTCTTTTCCGATGCATTATTCCTCCTTTACGGCAACCCTCGCTCACTCACATTGAACAATTAACACACAATTTGCGTCCATATGAAATACTCTGGATTCCCTGCATTGTCCTTCTAAATCGAGATATGTTTCTACGGAAACGATAGGGTTTTCTTTGGGGTTCCGAGTATCTCTTTTCTGATGCAATATTCCTCTTTTGCTGCATACCTCGCTCCCTCACATTGACAAATTAACACACAATTTGCGTCCATATGAAATTCTCTGGATTCCCTGCATTGTCCTTCTAAATCGGGATACGTTTCTACGGAAACGATAGGATTTTCTTTGGTGTTCCGAGTATCTGTTTTCCGATGCATTATTCCTCCTTTACTGCATCCCTGGCTCCCTCACATTGACGAATTAACACACAATTTGCGTCCATATGAAATACTCTGGATTCCCTGCATTGTCCTTCTAAATCGAGTTACGTTTCTATGGAAACGATAGGATTTTCTTTGGAGTTCCGAGTATCTCTTTTCCGATGAATTATTCCTCCTTTACTGCATCCCTCGCTCCCTCACATTGACGAATTAACACACAATTTGCGTCCATATGAAATACTCTGGATTCACTGCAATGTCCATCTAAATCGAGATACGTTTCTACGGATAAGTAGGATTTTCTTTGGGGTTAAGAGTATCTCTTTTCCGATGCATTATTCCTCCTTTACTGCATTCCTCGCTCCCTCACATTGACGAATTAACACACAATTTGTGTCCATATGAAATACTCTGGATTCCCTGCATTGTCCTTCTAAATCGAGATATGTTTCTACGGAAACGACAGGATTTTCTTTGGAGTTCCGAGTATCTCTTTTCTGATGCATTATTCCTCCTTTGCTGCATACCTCGCTCCCTCACATTGACAAATTAACACACAATTTACGTCCATATGAAATTCTCTGGATTCCCTGCATTGTCCTTCTAAATCGGGATTCGTTTCTACGGAAACGATAGGATTTTCTTTGGGGTTCCGAGTATCTCTTTTCCGATGCATTATTCATCCTTTACCGCATCCCTCGCTCCCTCACATTGACGAATTAACACACAATTTGCGTCCATATGATATACTCTGGATTCCCTGCATTGTCCTTCTAAATCGAGATACGTTTCCAAGGAAACGATAGGATTTTCTTTGAGGTTCCGAGTATCTCTTTTCCAATGCATTATTCCTCCTTTACTGCATTTCTCGCTCCCTCACATTGACGAATTAATACACAATTTGCGACCA
This sequence comes from Schistocerca nitens, assembly GCF_023898315.1. Lineage (NCBI taxonomy): Eukaryota > Metazoa > Arthropoda > Insecta > Orthoptera > Acrididae > Schistocerca > Schistocerca nitens. Next base: position 1,126,994,775 of record NC_064615.1, read on the forward strand.
TATGAAATACTCTGGATTCCCTGTACTGTCCTCCTAAATCGAGATACGTTTCTACGTAAACGATAGGATTTCCTTTGGGGTTCCGTGTATCGCTTATCCGATGCATTTTTCCTCCTTTACTGCATCACTCGCTCCCTCACATTGACGAATTAACACACAATTTGCGTCCATATGGAATAATCTGGATTCCCTGCATTGTCCTTCTAAATCGAGATACATTTCTACGGAAACGATAGGATTTTCTTTGGGGTTCCGAGTATCTCTTTTCCGATGCATTATTCCCCCTTCACTGCATCCCTCGCTCCCTCACATTGACGAATTAACACACAATTTGCGTCCATATGAAATACTCTGTATTCCCTGCATTGTCCTTCTAAATCGAGATACGTTTCTACGGAAACGATAGGATTTTCTTTGGGGTTCCGAGTATCTCTTTTCCGATGCATTATTCCTCCTTTACTGCATCCCTCGCTCCCTCACATTGACGAATTAACACGCAATTTGGGTCCATATGAAATACTCTGGATTCCCTGCATTGTCCTCCTAAATCGAGATACGTTTCTACGGAAACGATAGGATTTTCTTTGGGGTTCCGAGTATCTCTTTTCCGATGCATTATTCCTCCTTTACGGCATCCCTCGCTCCCTACATTGAACAATTAACACACAATTTGCGTCCATATAAAATTCTCTGGATTCCCTGCATTGTCCTTCTAAATCGGGATTCGTTTCTACGGAAACGATAGGATTTTCTTTGGGGTTCCGAGTATCTCTTTTCCGATGCATTATTCCTCCTTTACTGCATCCCTCGCTCCCTCACATTGACGAATTGACACACAATTTGCGTCCATATGAAATACTCTGGATTCCCTGCATTGTCCTTCTAAATCGAGATACGTTTCTACGGAAACGATAGGATTTTGTTTGGGGTTCCGAGTATCTCTTTTCCGATGCATATTCCTCCTTTACTGCATCCCTCGCTCCCTCACATTGACGAATTAACACACAATTTGCGTCCATATGAAATACTCTGCATTCCCTGCATGTCCTTCTAAATCGAGATACGTTTGTATGGAAACGATAGGATTTCCTTTGGGGTTCAGAGTATCTCTTTTCCGATGCATTATTCCTCCTTTACTGCATCCCGCGCTCTCTCACATTGACGAATTAACACACAAATTGCGTCTAATGAAATACTCTGCGTTCCCTGCATTGTCCTTCTAAATCGGGATTCGTTTCTACAGTAACGATAGGATTTACTTTGGGGTTCCGAGTATCTCTTTTCCCATGCATTATTCCTCCTTTACGGCATCCCTCGCTCCCTCACATTGAACAATTAACACACAATTTGCGTCCATATGAAATTCTCTGGATTCCCTGCATTGTCCTTCTAAATCGGGATTCGTTTCTACGGAAACGATAGGATTTTCTTTGGGGTTCCGAGTATCTCTTTTCCGATGCATTATTCCTCCTTTACTGCATCCCTCGCTCCCTCACATTGACGAATTAACACACATATTGCGACTAATGAAATACTCTGGGTTCCCTGCATTGTCCTTCTAAATCGGGATTCGTTTCTACGGAAACGATAGGATTTTCTTTGGGGTTCCGAGTATCTCTTTTCCGATGCATTATTCCTCCTTTACTGCATCCCTCGCTCCCTCACATTGACGAATTAACACACAATTTGCGTCCATATGAAATACTCTGGATTCCCTGCATTGTCCTTCTAAATCGAGATACGTTTCTACGGAAACGATAGGATTTTCTTTGGGGTTCCGAGTATCTCTTTCCCGATGCATTATTCCTCCTTTACTGCATCCCTCGCTCCCTCACATTGACAAATTAACACACAATTTGCGTCCATATGAAATACTCTGGATTCCCTGCATTGTCCTTCTAAATCGAGATACGTTTCTATGGAAACGATAGGATTTTCTTTGGGGTTCCCAGTATCTCTTTTCCGATGCATTATTCCTCCTTTACTGCATCCCTCGCTCAATCACATTGACGAATTAACACACAAATTGCTTCCATATGAAATACTCTGGGTTCCATGCATTGTCCTTCTAAATCGGGATTCGTTTCTACGGAAACGATAGGATTTTCTTTGGGGTTCCGAGTATCTGTTTTCCGATGCATTATTCCTCCTTTCCCGCATCCCTCGCTAACTCACATTGACGAATTAACACACAATTTGCGTCCATATGAAATACTCTGGATTCGCTGCATTGTCCTTCTAATTCGAGATACGTGTCTACGGAAACGATAGGATTTTCTTTGGGGTTCCGAGTATCTCTTTTCCGATGCATTATTCCTCCTTTACTGCATCCCTCGTTCCCTCACATCGACGAATTAACACACAAATTGCGTCCATATGAAATACTCTGGATTCCATGCCTTATCTTTCTAAATCGAGATACGTTTCTACAGAAACGATAGATTTTCTTTGGGGTTCCGAGTATCTCTTTTCCGATGCATTATTCCTCCTTTACTGCATCCCTCGCTCCCTCACATTGCCGAATTAACACACAAATTGCGTCCATATGAAATACTCTGGGTTCCTTGCATTGTCCTTCTAAATCGAGATACCTTTCTACAGAAACGATAGGATTTTCTTTGGGTTTCCGAGTATCTCTTTTCCGATGCATTATTCCTACTTTACTGCATTTCTCGCTCCCTCACATTGACGAATTAACACACAATTTGCGACCATATGAAATACTCTGGATTCCCTGCATTGTCCTTATAAATCGAGATACGTTTCTACGTAAACGATAGGATTTTCTTTGAGGTTCCGTGTATCGCTTATCCGATGCATTATTCCTCCTTTACTGCATCCCTCGCTCCCTCACATTGCCGAATTAACAGACAATTTGCGTCCATATGAAATACTCTGGATTCCCTGCATTGTCCTTCTAAATCGAGATACGTTTCTACGGAAACGATAGGATTTTCTTTGGGGTTCCAAGTATCTCTTTTCCAATGCATTTTTCCTCCTTTACTGCATCCCCCGCTCCCTCACATTGATGAATTAACAACAATTTACGTCCATATGAAATACTCTGGATTCCCTGCATTGTCCTTCTAAATCGAGATACGTTTCTACGGAAACGATAGGATTTTCTTTGGGGTTCCGAGTATCTCTTTTCCGATGCATTATTCCTCCTTTACTGAAACCCTCGCTCCCTCACATTGACGAATTAACACACAATTTGCGTCCATATGAAATACTCTGGATTCCCTGCATTGTCCTTCTACATCGAGATATGTTTCTACCGAAACGATAGGATTTTCTTTGCGGTTCCGAGTATCTCTTTTGCGATGCATTATTCCTCCTTCACTGCATCCCTCGCTCCCTCACATTGACGAATTAACACACAATTTGCGTCCATATGAAATACTCTGGATTCCCTGCATTGTCCTTCTAAATCGAGATACGTTTCTACGGAAACGAGAGGATTTTCTTTGGGGTTCCGAGTATCTCTTTTCCGATGCATTATTCCTTCTTTACTGCATCCCTCGCTCCCTCACATTGACGAATTAACACACAATTTGCGTCCATATGAAATACTCTGTATTCCCTGCATTGTCCTTCTAAATCGAGATACGTTTCTGCGGAAACGATAGGATTTTCTTTGGGGTTCCGAGTATCTCTTTTCCGATGGATTATTCCTCCTTTACTGCATCCCTCGCTCCCTCACATTGACGAATTAACACACAATTTGCGTCCATATGAAATACTCTGGATTCCCTGCATTGTCCTTCTAAATCGAGATACGTTTCTATGGAAACGGTAGGATTTTCTTTGGGATTCCGAGTATCTCTTTTCCGATGCATTATTCCTCCTTTACTGCATCCCTCGCTCCCTCACATTGACGAGTTGACACACAAATTGCGTCCATATGAAATACTCTGGTTCCCTGCATTGTCCTTCTAAATCGAGATACGTTTCTACGGATACGAGAGGATTTTCTTTGGGGTTCCAAGTATCTCTTTTCCGATACATTATTCCTCCTTTACTGCATCCCTCGCTCCCTCACATTGGCCAATTAACACACAATTTGCGTCCATATGAAATACTCTGGATTCCCTGCATTGTCCATCTAAATCGAGATATGTTTCTACGGAAACGATAGGATTTTCTTTGGGGTTCCGAGTATCTCTTTTCTGATGCATTATTCCTCCTTTGCTGCATACCTCGCTCCCTCACATTGACAAATTAACACACAATTTGCGTCCATATGAAATTCTCTGGATTCCCTGCATTGTCCTTCTAAATCGGGATTCGTTTCTACGGAAACGATAGGATTTTCTTTGGGGTTCCGAGTATCTCTTTTCCGATCCATTAGTCCTCCTTTACCGCATCCCTCGCTCCCTCACATTGACGAATTAACACTCAATTTGCGTCCATATGAAATACTCTGGATTCCCTGCATTGTCCTTCTAAATCGAGATACGTTTCTACGGAAACGATAGGATTTTCTTTTGGGAGTCGAGTATCACTTTTCTGATGCATTATTCCTCCTTTACTGCATCCCTCGCTCCCTCGCATTGACGAATTAACACACAATTTGCGTCCATATGATATACTCTGGATTCCCTGCATTGTCCTTCTAAATCGAAATACGTTTCTACGGAAACGAGAGGATTTTCTTTTGGGAGTCGAGTATCTCTTTTCCGATGCATTATTCCTCCCTTACTGCATCCCTCGCTCCCTCACATTGACGAATTAACACACAATTTGAGTCCATATGATATACTCTGGATTCCCTGCATTGTCCTTCTAAATCGAGATACGTTTCTACGGAAACGATAGGATTTTCTTTGGGGTTCCGAGTATCTCTTTTCCAATGCATTATTCCTCCTTTACTGCATTTCTCGCTCCCTCACATTGACGAATTAACACACAATTTGCGACCATTTGAAATACTCTGGATTCCCTGTATTGTCCTTCTAAATCGAGATACGTTTCTACGTAAACGATAGGATTTTCTTTGGGGTTCCGTGTATCGCTTATCCGATGCATTATTCCTCCTTTACTGCATCCCTCGCTCCCTCACATTGACGAATTAACACACAATTTGCGTCCATATGGAATACTCTGGGTTCCCTGCATTGTCCTTCTAAATCGAGATACGTTTCTACGGAAACGATAGGATTTTCTTTGGGGTTCCGAGTATCTCTTTTCCGATGCATTATTCCACCTTTATTGCATCCCTCGCTCCCTCACATTGACGAATTAACACACAATTTGCGTCCATATGAAATACTCTGGATTCCCTGCATTGTTCTTCTAAATCGAAATACGTTTCTACGGAAACGATAGGATTTTCTTTGGGATTCCGAGTATCTCTTTTCCGATGCATTATTCCTCCTTTACAGCATCCCTCGCTCCCTCACATTGACGAATTAACACGCAATTTGCGTCCATATGAAATACTCTGGATTCCCTGCATTGTCCTTCTAAATCGGGATTCGTTTCTACGGAAACAATAGGATTTTCTTTGGGGTTCCGAGTATCTCTTTTCCGATGCATTATTCCTCCTTTACTGCATCCCTCGCTCCCTCACATTGAACAATTAACACACAATTTGCGTCCATATGAAATACTCTGGATTCCCTGCATTGTCCTTCTAAATCGAGATATGTTTCTACGGAAACGATAGGATTTTCTTTGGGGTTCCGAGTATCTCTTTTCCGATGCAATATTCCTCCATTGCTGCATACCTCGCTCCCTCACATTGACAAATTAACACACAATTTGCGTCCATATGAAATTCTCTGGATTCCCTGCATTGTCCTTCTAAATCGGGATACGTTTCTACGGAAACGATAGGATTTTCTTTGGGGTTCCGAGTATCTCTTTTCCGATGCATTATTCCTCCTTTACTGCATCCCTCGCTCCCTCACATTGACGAATTAACACACAATTTGCGTCCATATGAAATACTCTGGATTCCCTGCAATGTCCATCTAAATCGAGATACGTTTCTACGGATAAGATAGGATTTTCTTTGGGGTTAAGAGTATCTCTTTTCCGATGCATTATTCCCCCTTTACTGCATTCCTCGCTCCCTCACATTGACGAATTAACATACAATTTGTGTCCATATGAAATACTCTGGATTCCCTGCATTGTCCTTCTAAATCGAGATATGTTTCTACGGAAACGATAGGATTTTCTTTGGAGTTCCGAGTATCTCTTTTCTGATGCATTATTCCTCCTTTGCTGCATACCTCGCTCCCTCACATTGACAAATTAACACACAATTTACGTCCATATGAAATTCTCTGGATTCCCTGCATTGTCCTTCTAAATCGGGATTCGTTTCTACGGAAACGATAGGATTTTCTTTGGGGTTCCGAGTATCTCTTTTGCGATGCATTATTCATCCTTTACCGCATCCCTCGCTCCCTCACATTGACGAATTAACACACAATTTGCGTCCATATGATACACTCTGGATTCCCTGCATTGTCCTTCTAAATCGAGATACGTTTCTACGGAAACGATAGGATTTTCTTTTGGGAGTCGAGTTTCTCTTTTCCGATGCATTATTCCTCCTTTACTGCATCCCTCGCTCCCTCACATTGACGAATTAACACACAATTTGCGTCCATATGATATACTCTGGATTCCCTGCATTGTCCTTCTAAATCGAGATACGTTTCTACGGAAACGATAGGATTTTCTTTGGGGTTCCGAGTATCTCTTTTCCAATGCATTATTCCTCCTTTACTGCATTTCTCGCTCCCTCACATTGACGAATTAACACACAATTTGCGACCATATGAAATACTCTAGATTCCCTGTACTGTCCTCATAAATCGAGATACGTTTCTACGTAAACGATAGGATTTTCTGTGGGGTTCCGTGTATCGCTTATCCGATGCATTATTCCTCCTTTACTGCATCCCTCGCTCCCTCACATTGACGAATTAACACAGAATTTGCGTCCATATGGAATAATCTGGATTCCCTGCATTGTCCTTCTAAATCGAGATACATTTCTACGGAAACGATAGGATTTTCTTTGGGGTTCCGAGTATCTCTTTTCCGATGCATTATTCCCCATTCACTGCATCCCTCGCTCCCTCACATTGACGAATTAACACACAATTTGCGTCCATATGAAATACTCTGGATTCCCTGCATTGTCCTTCTAAATCGAGATACGTTTCTACGGAAACGATAGGATTTTTTTTGGGGTTCCGAGTATCTCTTTTGCGATGCATTATTCCTCCTTTACTGCATCCCTCGCTCCCTCACATTGACGAATTAACACGCAATTTGGGTCCATATGAAATACTCTGGATTCCCTGCATTGTCCTACTAAATCGAGATACGTTTCTACGGAAACGATAGGATTTTCTTTGGGGTTCCGAGTATCTCTTTTCCGATGCATTATTCCTCCTTTACTGCATCCCTCGCTCCCTCACATTGACGAATTAACACACAATTTGTGTCCAAATGAAATACTCTGGATTCCCTGCATTGTCCTTCTAAATCGAGATACGTTTCTACGGAAACGATAGGATTTTCTTTGGGGTTCCGAGTATCTATTTTCCGATGCATTATTCCTCCTTCACTGCATCCCTCGCTCCTTCACATTGACGAATTAACACACAATTTGCGTCCATATGAAATACTCTGGATTCCCTGCATTGTCCTTCTAAATCGAGATAGGTTTCTACGGAAACGAGAGGATTTTCTTTGGGGTTCCGAGTATCTCTTTTCCGATGCATTATTCCTCCTTTACTGCATCCCTCGCTCCCTCACATTGACGAATTAACACACAATTTGCGTCCATATGAAATACTCTGGATTCCCTGCATTGTCCTTCTAAATCGAGATACGTTTCTACGGAAACGATAGGATTTGGTTTGGGGTTCCGAGTATCTCTTTTCCGATGCATTATTCCTCCTTTACTGCATCCCTCGCTCCCTCACATTGACGAATTAACACACAATTTGCGTCCATATGAAATACTCTGCATTCCCTGCATGTCCTTCTAAATCGAGATACGTTTCTATGGAAACGGTAGGATTTCCTTTGGGGTTCAGAGTATCTCTTTTCCGATGCATTATTCCTCCTTTACTGCATCCCTCGCTCCCTCACATTGACGAATTAACACACAAATTGCGTCTAATGAAATACTCTGGGTTCCCTGCATTGTCCTTCTAAATCGGGATTCGTTTCTACGGTAACGATAGGATTTTATTTGGGGTTCCGAGTATCTCTTTTCCGATGCATTATTCCTCCTTGACGGCATCCCTCGCTCCCTCACATTGAACAATTAACACACAATTTACGTCCATATGAAATTCTCTGGATTCCCTGCATTGTCCTTCTAAATCGGGATTCGTTTCTACGGAAACGATAGGATTTTCTTTGGGGTTCCGAGTATCTCTTTTCCGATGCATTATTCCTCCTTTACTGCATCCCTCGCTCCCTTACATTGACGAATTAACACACAATTTGCGACTAATGAAATACTCTGGGTTCCCTGCATTGTCCTTCTAAATCGGGATTCGTTTCTACGGAAACGATAGGATTTTCTTTGGGGTTCCGAGTATCTCTTTTCCGATGCATTATTCCTCCTTTACTGCATCCCTCGCTCCCTCACATTGACGAATTAACACACAAATTGCGTCCATATGAAATACTCTGGATACCCTGCATTGTCCTTCTAAATCGAGATACGTTTCTATGGAAACGATAGGATTTTCTTTGGGGTTCCGAGTATCTCTTTTCCGATGCATTATTCCTCCTTTACTGCATCCCTCGCTCCCTCACATTGACGAATTAACACACAATTTGCGTCCATATGAAATACTCTGGATTCCCTGCATTGACCTTCTAAATCGAGATACGTTTCTACGGAAACGATAGGATTTTCTTTGGGGTTCCGAGTAACTCTTTTCCGATTCATTATTCCTCCTTTACTGCATCCCTCGCTAACTCACATTGACGAATGAACACACAATTTGCGTCCATATGAAATACTCTGGAATCCCTGCATTGTCCATCTAAATCGAGATACGTTTCTACGGATAAGATAGGATTTTCTTTGGGGTTAAGAGTATCTCTTTTCCGATGCATTATTCCTCCTTTACTGCATTCCTCGCTCCCTCACATTGACGAATTAACACACAATTTGTGTCCATATGAAATACTCTGGATTCCCTGCATTGTCCTTCTAAATCGAGATACGTTTCTACGGAAACGAAAGGATTTTCTATGGGGTCCCGAGTATCTCTTTTCCGATGCATTATTCCTCCTTTACTGCATCCCTCGCTCCCTCACATTGACGAATTAACACACAATTTGCGTCCATATGAAATACTCTGGATTCCCTGCATTGACCTTCTAAATCGAGATACGTTTCTACGGAAACGATAGGATTTTCTTTGGGGTTCCGAGTAACTCTTTTCCGATTCATTATTCCTCCTTTACTGCATCCCTCGCTAACTCACATTGACGAATGAACACACAATTTGCGTCCATATGAAATACTCTGGAATCCCTGCATTGTCCTTCTAAATCGAGATACGTTTCTACGGAAACGATAGGATTTTCTTTGGGGTTCCGAGTATCTCCTTTCCGATGCATTATTCCTCCTTTACTGCATCCCTCGCTCCCTCACATTGACGAATTAACACACAATTTGCATCCATATGAAATACTCTGGATTCCCTGCATTGTCCTTCTAAATCGGGATTCGTTTCGACGGAAACGACAGGATTTTCTTTGGGGTTCCGAGTATCTCTTTTCCGATGCATTATTCCTCCTTTACTGCATCCCTCGCTCCCTCACATTGCCGAATTAACACACAAATTGCGTCCATATGAAATACTCTGGGTTCCCTGCCTTATCTTTCTAAATCGAGATACGTTTCTACAGAAACGATAGATTTTCTCTGGGGTTCCGAGTATCTCTTTTCCGATGCATTATTCCTCCTTTACTGCATCCCTCGCTCCCTCACATTGACGAATTAACACACAATTTGCGTCCATATGAAATACTCTGGATTCCCTGCATTGTCCTTCTAAATCGAGATACGTTTCTACGGAAACGATAGGATTTTCTTTGGGGTTCCGAGTATCTCTTTTCCGATGCATTATTCATCCTTTACTGCATCCCTCGCTCCCTCACATTGACGAATTAACACACAATTTGCGTCCATATGAAATACTCTGGATTCCCTGCACTGTCCTTGTAAATCGGGATTCGTTTCTACGGAAACGACAGGATTTTCTTTGGGGTTCCGAGTATCTCTTTTCCGATGCATTATACCTCCTTTACTGCATCCCTCGCTCCCTCACATTGCCGAATTAACACACAAATTGCGTCCATATGAAATACTCTGGGTTCCCTGCATTGTCCTTCTAAATCAAGATACGTTTCTACGGAAACGATAGGATTTTCTTTGGGGTTCCGAGTATCTCTTTTCTGATGCATTATTCCTCCTTTACTGCATCCCTCGCTAACTCACATTGACGAATTAACACACAATTTGCGTCCATATGAAATACTCTGGATTCCCTGCATTGTCCTTCTAAATCGAGATATGTTTCTACGGAAACGATAGGATTTTCCTTGGGGTTCCGAGTATCTCTTTTCCGATGCATTATTCCTCCTTTACTGCATCCCTCGCTCCCTCACATTTACGAATTAACACACAATTTGCGTCCATTTGATATAATCTGGATTCCCTGCATTGTCCTTCTAAATCGAGATACGTTTCTACGGAAACGATAGGATTTTCTTTGGGGTTCCGAGTATCTCTTTTCCGATGCATTATTCCTCCTTTACTGCATCCCTCGCTCCCTCACATTGACGAATTAACATACAATTTGCGTCCATATGAAATACTCTGGATTCCCTGCATTGTCCTTCTAAATCGAGATATGTTTCTACGGAAACGATAGGATTTTCTTTGGAGTTCCGAGTATCTCTTTTCTGATGCATTATTCCTCCTTTGCTGCATACCTCGCTCCCTCACATTGACAAATTAACACACAATTTACGTCCATATGAAATTCTCTGGATTCCCTGCATTGACCTTCTAAATCGGGATTCGTTTCTACGGAAACGATAGGATTTTCTTTGGGGTTCCGAGTATCTCTTTTGCGATGCATTATTCATCCTTTACCGCATCCCTCGCTCCCTCACATTGACGAATTAACACACAATTTGCGTCCATATGATACACTCTGGATTCCCTGCATTGTCCTTCTAAATCGAGATACGTTTCTACGGAAACGATAGGATTTTCTTTTGGGAGTCGAGTATCTCTTTTCCGATGCATTATTCCTCCTTTACTGCATCCCTCGCTCCCTCACATTGACGAATTAACACACAATTTGCGTCCATATGATATACTCTGGATTCCCTGCATTGTCCTTCTAAATCGAGATACGTTTCTACGGAAACGATAGGATTTTCTTTGGGGTTCCGAGTATCTCTTTTCCAATGCATTATTCCTCCTTTACTGCATTTCTCGCTCCCTCACATTGACGAATTAACACACAATTTGCGACCATATGAAATACTCTAGATTCCCTGTACTGTCCTCATAAATCGAGATACGTTTCTACGTAAACGATAGGATTTTCTGTGGGGTTCCGTGTATCGCTTATCCGATGCATTATTCCTCCTTTACTGCATCCCTCGCTACCTCACATTGACGAATTAACACAGAATTTGCGTCCATATGGAATAATCTGGATTCCCTGCATTGTCCTTCTAAATCGAGATACATTTCTACGGAAACGATAGGATTTTCTTTGGGGTTCCGAGTATCTCTTTTCCGATGCATTATTCCCCATTCACTGCATCCCTCGCTCCCTCACATTGACGAATTAACACACAATTTGCGTCCATTTGATATAATCTGGATTCCCTGCATTGTCCTTCTAAATCGAGATACGTTTCTACGGAAACGATAGGATTTTCTTTGGGGTTCCGAGTATCTCTTTTCCGATGCATTATTCCTCCTTTACTGCATCCCTCGCTCCCTCACATTGACGAATTAACATACAATTTGCGTCCATATGAAATACTCTGGATTCCCTGCATTGTCCTTCTAAATCGAGATATGTTTCTACGGAAACGATAGGATTTTCTTTGGAGTTCCGAGTATCTCTTTTCTGATGCATTATTCCTCCTTTGCTGCATACCTCGCTCCCTCACATTGACAAATTAACACACAATTTACGTCCATATGAAATTCTCTGGATTCCCTGCATTGACCTTCTAAATCGGGATTCGTTTCTACGGAAACGATAGGATTTTCTTTGGGGTTCCGAGTATCTCTTTTGCGATGCATTATTCATCCTTTACCGCATCCCTCGCTCCCTCACATTGACGAATTAACACACAATTTGCGTCCATATGATACACTCTGGATTCCCTGCATTGTCCTTCTAAATCGAGATACGTTTCTACGGAAACGATAGGATTTTCTTTTGGGAGTCGAGTATCTCTTTTCCGATGCATTATTCCTCCTTTACTGCATCCCTCGCTCCCTCACATTGACGAATTAACACACAATTTGCGTCCATATGATATACTCTGGATTCCCTGCATTGTCCTTCTAAATCGAGATACGTTTCTACGGAAACGATAGGATTTTCTTTGGGGTTCCGAGTATCTCTTTTCCAATGCATTATTCCTCCTTTACTGCATTTCTCGCTCCCTCACATTGACGAATTAACACACAATTTGCGACCATATGAAATACTCTAGATTCCCTGTACTGTCCTCATAAATCGAGATACGTTTCTACGTAAACGATAGGATTTTCTGTGGGGTTCCGTGTATCGCTTATCCGATGCATTATTCCTCCTTTACTGCATCCCTCGCTACCTCACATTGACGAATTAACACAGAATTTGCGTCCATATGGAATAATCTGGATTCCCTGCATTGTCCTTCTAAATCGAGATACATTTCTACGGAAACGATAGGATTTTCTTTGGGGTTCCGAGTATCTCTTTTCCGATGCATTATTCCCCATTCACTGCATCCCTCGCTCCCTCACATTGACGAATTAACACACAATTTGCGTCCATATGAAATACTCTGGATTCCCTGCATTGTCCTTCTAAATCGAGATACGTTTCTACGGAAACGATAGGATTTTCTTTGGGGTTCCGAGTATCTCTTTTCCGATGCATTATTCATCCTTTACTGCATCCCTCGCTCCCTCACATTGACGAATTAACACACAATTTGCGTCCATATGAAATACTCTGGATTCCCTGCACTGTCCTTGTAAATCGGGATTCGTTTCTACGGAAACGACAGGATTTTCTTTGGGGTTCCGAGTATCTCTTTTCCGATGCATTATACCTCCTTTACTGCATCCCTCGCTCCCTCACATTGCCGAATTAACACACAAATTGCGTCCATATGAAATACTCTGGGTTCCCTGCATTGTCCTTCTAAATCAAGATACGTTTCTACGGAAACGATAGGATTTTCTTTGGGGTTCCGAGTATCTCTTTTCTGATGCATTATTCCTCCTTTACTGCATCCCTCGCTAACTCACATTGACGAATTAACACACAATTTGCGTCCATATGAAATACTCTGGATTCCCTGCATTGTCCTTCTAAATCGAGATATGTTTCTACGGAAACGATAGGATTTTCCTTGGGGTTCCGAGTATCTCTTTTCCGATGCATTATTCCTCCTTTACTGCATCCCTCGCTCCCTCACATTTACGAATTAACACACAATTTGCGTCCATTTGATATAATCTGGATTCCCTGCATTGTCCTTCTAAATCGAGATACGTTTCTACGGAAACGATAGGATTTTCTTTGGGGTTCCGAGTATCTCTTTTCCGATGCATTATTCCTCCTTTACTGCATCCCTCGCTCCCTCACATTGACGAATTAACATACAATTTGCGTCCATATGAAATACTCTGGATTCCCTGCATTGTCCTTCTAAATCGAGATATGTTTCTACGGAAACGATAGGATTTTCTTTGGAGTTCCGAGTATCTCTTTTCTGATGCATTATTCCTCCTTTGCTGCATACCTCGCTCCCTCACATTGACAAATTAACACACAATTTACGTCCATATGAAATTCTCTGGATTCCCTGCATTGACCTTCTAAATCGGGATTCGTTTCTACGGAAACGATAGGATTTTCTTTGGGGTTCCGAGTATCTCTTTTGCGATGCATTATTCATCCTTTACCGCATCCCTCGCTCCCTCACATTGACGAATTAACACACAATTTGCGTCCATATGATACACTCTGGATTCCCTGCATTGTCCTTCTAAATCGAGATACGTTTCTACGGAAACGATAGGATTTTCTTTTGGGAGTCGAGTATCTCTTTTCCGATGCATTATTCCTCCTTTACTGCATCCCTCGCTCCCTCACATTGACGAATTAACACACAATTTGCGTCCATATGATATACTCTGGATTCCCTGCATTGTCCTTCTAAATCGAGATACGTTTCTACGGAAACGATAGGATTTTCTTTGGGGTTCCGAGTATCTCTTTTCCAATGCATTATTCCTCCTTTACTGCATTTCTCGCTCCCTCACATTGACGAATTAACACACAATTTGCGACCATATGAAATACTCTAGATTCCCTGTACTGTCCTCATAAATCGAGATACGTTTCTACGTAAACGATAGGATTTTCTGTGGGGTTCCGTGTATCGCTTATCCGATGCATTATTCCTCCTTTACTGCATCCCTCGCTACCTCACATTGACGAATTAACACAGAATTTGCGTCCATATGGAATAATCTGGATTCCCTGCATTGTCCTTCTAAATCGAGATACATTTCTACGGAAACGATAGGATTTTCTTTGGGGTTCCGAGTATCTCTTTTCCGATGCATTATTCCCCATTCACTGCATCCCTCGCTCCCTCACATTGACGAATTAACACACAATTTGCGTCCATTTGATATAATCTGGATTCCCTGCATTGTCCTTCTAAATCGAGATACGTTTCTACGGAAACGATAGGATTTTCTTTGGGGTTCCGAGTATCTCTTTTCCGATGCATTATTCCTCCTTTACTGCATCCCTCGCTCCCTCACATTGACGAATTAACATACAATTTGCGTCCATATGAAATACTCTGGATTCCCTGCATTGTCCTTCTAAATCGAGATATGTTTCTACGGAAACGATAGGATTTTCTTTGGAGTTCCGAGTATCTCTTTTCTGATGCATTATTCCTCCTTTGCTGCATACCTCGCTCCCTCACATTGACAAATTAACACACAATTTACGTCCATATGAAATTCTCTGGATTCCCTGCATTGACCTTCTAAATCGGGATTCGTTTCTACGGAAACGATAGGATTTTCTTTGGGGTTCCGAGTATCTCTTTTGCGATGCATTATTCATCCTTTACCGCATCCCTCGCTCCCTCACATTGACGAATTAACACACAATTTGCGTCCATATGATACACTCTGGATTCCCTGCATTGTCCTTCTAAATCGAGATACGTTTCTACGGAAACGATAGGATTTTCTTTTGGGAGTCGAGTATCTCTTTTCCGATGCATTATTCCTCCTTTACTGCATCCCTCGCTCCCTCACATTGACGAATTAA